>NC_043010.1:23298024-23300524 GCF_006345805.1 Octopus sinensis | reverse complement strand
TACATACATACATATATATATATATATATATATATATATATATATATATATATATATATATATATACATATATGCATATATATACGTGTATATGTATATATATTCTTTTATTATTTTTTTATGTTTCAGTCAGTTGACTGCATCCATGCTGGAGCACTGCCTTTTAGTCGAACAAATCGACCTCAGGATTTATTCTTTGTAAGCCTAGTGCTTATTCTCTCAGTCTCTTTCACCGAACTTCTAAGTTATGGGGATGTAACATCGGTTGTCAAGTGACGGTGGGCGGACAAGCACAGACACGTAACAAAATTAAACTTAGCCTTTGGAAAAATACTCAATGTGCACTCGATTGCTTTTCTGCCATTAAGGTCAGTGATAATAATAGAAGTAAATTCATCCAATTTGATATACAAAATTACTACACATCCATAAACCCTATTATATTAAATACGGCTTTAATTTTTGCTAGGAGACACACCAAATTAAGTATGGGGGAGATTAGGGTTATCTTAACAGCTAGAAAAACATTAATAGAGTTTGATAACAAACTTTGGGCTAGAAAAGACACACACAATTTATTCGACGTCACCATGGGATCGCCGGATTCAGCGGAAGTGACTGATCTGGTTGGGATGTATTTACTCGATAACCTTAGTAGGGAATTCCCTGAATTAAAAGGAGGACTATATAGGGATGATGCTTTATTTTTGGTAAATAATACATCAAATAGGAGACTGGATCTACTGAAAAAAAGACTACATAAATTTTTAAAAAGTTTTGGCCTATCCATAATTATTGAAAATGAAAACTATTCTGCCAATTATTTGGATGTCAATTGCAACCTTACTAATGGGATACATGAACCTTATATTAAACCCAATTCTAACTTAGTATATATAAACCGTTCTAGCAATCACCCCCCTCAAATTAAAAGATCACTAGTGCGTAGCATTAGTCAGAGAAGCTCTTATCTATCCTCAAACGGGGACATTTTTAATAAGCATTGTGATAGATATAATACAGCATTGCTGAAAGCAGGCTACAAAAGTAAAATATGGTATATACCCAAGGATAAACCTTCAAATACAGGTGGAACTATTAGGAACAACACCAATAAATTTAGGACAAACAATAATAACTGTAGGACAAGGAGAAATAGGATATATAAAAACACATATGATAATTATAGAGGTGTTGGTAATCTCGGAGCTGTTGACGTTAGTTTAAATAAATTAGCGCACATAAGTGATGGTAGTAATATTAATAATATGCATATCAAAACTAATGGTATGTATGATAATAGTAAAGTTTATTTACGCAATAATTATGGTAATATTGTTAATGATAGGCATAACAATGACAATGTTAAGGATAGTAAACATATGGGATGGAGGAGGAACAAGGTTTTTACTAAAAATAACAATTTGATAGGCAACCCTAATACTGATAAGGATACACTATGGCTGATAATCCCATATGCATTGCAGATAAAAACAGATATAGTTAGAGCTTTGCACAATGTAATATTTAGGCACTTTGTTAAGGGTAGGAATAAATTTGGTCAATTAATTAACAATAGAACTGTTAGAATAGGATATAGCATTACACATAATTTAGCCACCGTCATCTCTTCATTTAATAACAGGAAACTGGATTGCTTCTATAATGATAGAAAGTTGAATTTGGATAATAGTAATTTGCCTCTCTATAATCGTAGGAACAATATATCTTTTGGAGCTAACGCGAACAACCCTCTTGCAAATTATGATGGTACCGTACCTGTAAGGAAAAATATTAATGTATTAGATGATACCACTACCACCAATACTATTACTATAGATAGGAATATCGCCAATAAGGATAAATCCAATCACTCGTTGAATTTGGGATTGGATAGTAAAAATAATTGTAACACTATTAATGGGAATAGTGTTACAGAAATTTTGGCCAATGTTAGATTACCCCAACCTGTTGATAACTGTAATTTCAGAAACAGAAATCAATGTGTGTTTGGTAATCAATGCCTCAAGAAAGAGGTAGTTTATCAATACACTGTGGATTCACAATTTAGCAGTAGGGTATACATCGGAGTAACTATGAATAGCATGAAACAGAGACTTAATTATCATAGATATACTTTTAGAAATAAAAATAGGATGTACTCTACGGGGTTAAGTGCGTATATTTGGGAACTCAAAAGTAAGAACTTAGATTTTAAATTAAATTGGAAAATACTAACTTCTGCACCTGTATATAATAGTAAAAATAAAAAATGCTCTCTATGTATTAATGAAATTTTTTTCATTATCAAAGCTGGTATGCCTATTGTTAATAATATTAATGAAAAAAATTTTTTTTGCATTCATAAACTACCGTACACTTTCTCTAGATTTAAATAGAACTTAGCTTTTCTACTAGTAATATTTAAACTTTCCTCTATATCTGATTATACTAGTAGTCTTTACAATTTGAAACATGCAACTTATAAATTTATAATCTT
>NC_043010.1:23285524-23293024 GCF_006345805.1 Octopus sinensis | reverse complement strand
TTGGGGACACGATTCTGCCATTTGATGCCAAGGATTTTTCGGAGGCAGCGCAGGTGAACGATATTTAGGTGACGCTCTTAGCGTGTGTACGGCGTCCAGGTCTCACTGCCATACAATTGAGTGCTAAGTACCCATGCCTAGTAAATCTTCATTTTTGCGGTCTTTATCAGCTTAATGTTGTCCCATGCTATTTGGAGGGTTGGGCCATGACAGCAGCTCCCTTGCCAATGCGTATATTGAGCTCGGAATCAAGGGATAGGTTGTAGGTGATGGTAGAGCCAAAGTAGGTAAACCTCTCCACCTCCTGTAGTCTGTGTTCTCCAATATGTGTGTTTGGGATGTCCGATGTAGCCTGACCCATGATGTTGGTCTTCTTGAGGCTGATAACTAAGCCAAAGTCGTTACATGCCTGCTCAAAGCAGTTGATGACCCTTTGCAGGGATTCTTCTGCGTGTGATACCAGTGTTGAAACTAACTATATATATATATATTATATATATATATATATGCGTGTATATATATATATATATGTATATATGTATGTATGCATATATGTATGTATGTATGTATATGTGTGTGCATATATATATATATATATATATATATATATATATATATATATATATGCATGCATGTATTTGTATGTGTGTGTGTATGTGTGTGTGTTTGCGTGTGTGCGTGTTTACGTCCTCGTAAACTAGCGGTTCGGCAAAAGGAGACGATAGAATAAGTAATAGGCTTACAAAAAATAAGTCTTGGGGTCTATTTTTTCCTTCTTTTTATATTTTGCATTTTATTTCACCACATGTAAAAAAATTCTTGCACCTTTTCACTCTGTAATATATACATATGCATACACATACACACACATACACGCATACAGTCACACACGCACATACACACACACACACTCACACACACGCGCGCGCATATATATATATATATATATATATATATATATATATCACCTTGATCACCTTGACCGACCAGTCCGTCGGGCGTCCATTTGACACCGCTGGTCACAGCATGCTGTCCACTACTCTCTGGATCGCGCATTTCTCATCCACGTGATCCCAATCGTCCTCCTGAAATCGTAACTCCACCGTCGTGGAGGCCTTCCGGGTGGTCGTTTCCGCTCGCCCGGGTACCACTCGACAACTGCGCGGGCCCACCGATTATTTCTGTGAGCCGGGCGACGTGTCCAGCCCATCTAAACTTGCTGCGTGTATACTCTGCGATGACATCCCTCACGCTAGACTTTTTTCTGATAATCTCGCTACTGATGTGCTCTCTCAACGAGATACCAAGCATTGAACTTTCCATGGCTTTTTGAGCCGTTACCAGTCTCTGCTCTTCTTTCTTTGTGGTAGCCCATGTTTCACTACCATATAACATTGCAGGTAGAACTGTACTGTTGATGAGGTTGGCGCGGGTGGTCCTGTCAAACCTTCCCTTGAGCATATCCCTTATGCCATTAAACGCCTTCCATCCGGCCTTTACTCTCCGTGAGATCTCCTTTTCGGTATCTCGGCACATATTCACTTCCTGTCCCAGGTAGACATATTCTTTTACCTCCTCTATTTCATCATTGCCGATCACCATTCGACCTGTTGGCTCATCTTGAGACCTACTGCAGAGCTTTTGATGTCGAGCTCCATCAGCATGGTCTGAAGCAGATCAGTGGTTTCAGCAATGAGTACAATGTCGTCAGCGAAACGGAGCATGGGTAAGGAGCTCGCCATTGATGTTGACACCGCCTTGCCAGTCGATGCCTCTGATGATCTGCTCGAGACATGCGGTGAAAAGTTTTGGGGGAGATCGTATCTCCTTGCTTCACTCCCTTCTCGACCGGCACTCGTACGGGTGATGACAGCAGAGCTATGTCGGTGGTGCATCCAGAATTTGCCTCCCTTAGCAGTTGCACATATTGCGCCTCGACTCCTTGCTTCTGCAGCGAGTTCAGCACCGCGTTGGTTTCGACGCTATCGAAGGCCTTCTCATAGTCTACAAACGCAACGCAAAGAGGCAGCTTGTACTCATTCGCTCGCTCAAGCAGTTGTGTTAGAGTAAATATATGGTTCATCGTGCTGTAGGGAGGCAAATTCCGGATGCACCACCGACATAGCTCTGCTGTCATCACCCGTCCGAGTGTCGGTCGAGAAGGGAGTGAAGCAAGGAGATACGATCTCCCCAAAACTTTTCACCGCATTTCTCGAGCAGATCATCAGAGGCATCGACTGGCAAGGCGGTGTCAATATCAATGGCGAGCTCCTCACCCACCTCCGTTTCGCTGACGACATCATATATATATATATATATATATATAATATATATATATATATATATATAGATAGATAGATAGATAGATAGATAGTAGATAGATAGATAGATAGATAGATAGATAGATACATAGATAGATATAGATATATATATAGTGGTTGTATACTGTCAACTTAACGTGACAGTAAGGGGAGGGGCATTACATCACCGCTATTTAGCCCTAGGAAGCATCGACGCTACCTGTCGGCCTTGACACATTTCCTGTGTCCTTATATATTTACGAAGGGAAGACAAACACCCCCAACAGCTAGGCCTGCATTTAGAGACACGCATGTTTCAGGGTCTTTGCCCATCATCGGTCTAGAGTAGCAGAGGCCTGCTAGCTGAAGATGATATCCAACTTGCTTAACCACGAATCGGGGCAAGGCACGACGGTCAGGCGGTAGATGATGACAGAGGCTATAAACATCTGTACCACCTCCGCCCTCCCTTTCAAGGAAAGATGCCTTCCGGACCACTTCCGTACTATAGTTTCTACCTTGTTTGCTACCTCGCTCCAATTCTTCTCCGTCTGGGAGTCTGGACCAAACCAAACTCCGAGCAATTTAACAGGACCATCTGTCCAGTGTCCAACAACATTGGACAATATCGGCTTGTTCCTCCAGGTGCCGAGGCGCAAACCGGTGGACTTGTCCTTGTTAACTTTTGCCCCTGCCACCGCTTCGTATCTTCGGAGAGCACCTAACACGAGTTAGCTGTGCTTCGTTGGACACGATGAGGGTGACGTCATCCGCATAGGCAGAAACAGGTTTACCGCACCCGATTTCATTAGGGTTGCCTTCCAACTTCTCCAACATCCGCAGCAATGGCTCAAGAGCCAAAACATACAGGAGCGGGGACAAGGGACACCCTTGACGAACTGAACGCTTGATCGAAAACGGCTCCGTTAGGTAACCGTTTATCTGGACTGTGGACTTGATGCCGCTGTACATAGCTGAGATCCACCCGCAGAAGCCAGGGCCCAGCCCAGCTGCCCCGAGGACCGCCGCCAAGTACCGATGGTCTATCCTATCGAACGCTTTACTTTGGTCTAAATGGACCAATGCCCCTCCTTTGCCGGCTAATTTCCCGACCCTGTCTATAGTGTAGCGGAGAAGGTGAAGATTATCCTGGATCGACCTCCTGGGATTGCACATGTCTGTGCCTTCCCGACAAGTTTCTCCACGACAGCCGTCAACCTTTTTGCAAACACCTTGGCCAAAATCTTAAACTCTACATTAAGTAGAGTTATGGGCCTTTAATTACTAATACTATCCTCCTTGTTCGGGTCTTTCTGGACCAGCATCACAACTCCCCGGCTCACAGAACTGGGAATCCTCCCATTCTGTTGCCAGTTCGCATAGACTCCCGCCAGTATATCTCCGAACAAGTCCGGCATACAACAATAGAACTCATAGGTCAGACCATCTAACCCCGGCGACTTTTCCCCGGCGCAACCGGCCATAACCTCTCTTACCTCCGCGGAAGAGATCGATCCTTCACAGCATTCCGCCTCACGTGTCGAGAGCCGCGGCCCACCGGCTAGGAAGTCCTTTAAAGCCTCCCCTCGCTCGAGCGGACCGCCATCCCCAAACAACCGGGCGAAATGCTGGTGAAGGACCTTCTGCATCTCCTCCTGTCCATAGATCTTGCGACCCTGCTCGTCAGTTAAAGACTTAATACAGGACTTTTTGCCCTTCTGATTCTCCTCACGTTGGGCCCATCCGGCAACGTTAATACATTCTCGTTTCCCTGCACGTAACTTAGCTCTGACTCTACACCCCTCATGCTTGGCGTTGAGGTGACGGTACAAGACAGTTCTCGCTGCCAATACTCCAGATGTACAGCCAGATTCCATTGCCTCGTCTAAGTTCTTAACTAATTCGCCCGCTATTCTAGTCCAAACTAAACTTAGCTGCTTGCTAAATCTAATGGACTCCAAACGGATGACTCTTTTGAGTGCGAGCCACCATCTATTATTAATGATGGTGCCACATAATGCCCTCTGGACTAATTCCTTAATCCGGGTACGGAAAGCTTCACAAGGCAAAATAGATTTGTTCATTTTCCAGTACCCGGGACCCTGTCTATGGCATTTATCTACCTGTACCTCACACGTCACAAGTTTGTGATCCGTGTAAGGCACAACAGAAAATTGTGGACAGCTAACGTTATTCCTATCTCGTTCCTTAACAAATACCCTATTTATATACGATCTGCGTGAGCCATCGTTGTTACTCCACGTCCACTGTGGAACGTTCGACTCATCCAGTCGAAAACGGTCTATTAGATTAAAGCTCGCTAGTAGAGCCTTGAGGCAAGGATTCCCTTTTCTATCGTTCGAGCCTACACTATCAACCCGCGCATCGAGAATAGTGTTGAAGTCTCCTACCAAGACTACCGTTTTAGACGTCACTAGAAAGTGCTCCAGGTCCCGATAAAAACCGGTCTACCCACACCCATTAGAAGCATAGACAGCTACCAACCTGAAGGACTGCTTACTCACGTGAGTCATCTAGGACAACCAGCCTACCTTCTGGGTCCAGAAAGACGGTACTTACCTGTAAGTCCAAGTTCTTCCTGATAAGAACTGCCACGCCTGCACCTTCCCCTCGGCTAGGAGAAATAAATTTCTCGTAACCATTGAGAAGTGGCAAGAACGCTTGGGGTCCTTTCATCTTGGACTTGGTGACAATAGCCACATCGATTTTACGTGAAAGGACGTCGTCCAGCAAACAAGCCTGTTTCCATTTCGACCCCATTCCACGCACATTTATACAGCCCAACTTAATCATCGAAGAAAGAAAAATAATTTACTTACGGTTGCGAGAGGGAGCATGACAGATTATGTCTGCCTGCCTCCCCCACACTCTCCGTTATTGCTGGGCATTTCACCGGCGTTGCCACCGGGCTCTGGGTTGGAGTGGCTGCCGGGCTGATGTGCACTCTCCCAGCTATCACCTCCTGGGTGACATCCTTAATGAAACCGTCCTTTACATGTTGTTGGAAGAGTCTCTCGTTCCATTTCTCCTCGCCGACCCTTGCATATCTCCATTCCGGGTCCTTCTCTGTCGTTTTAAAGCATTTGATTTGAGTTCTTGCTTTCACGAACCTCACAACTCTCTCATTTCTTGTATTATAAGCTATACACTTATCATTTGATTTAAACACTTTTAAAGAGGGGTGGTGGGGTTTATTGAATTGCTGTCCTACAAATGTAGTACCAGCGGGATGGGATTGTAAAATTTTTTTTATGTTGTTCGTCTGCATTATTGATTTTCTTTTTTGTTTGGGGTGGGGAGTCTGGGGTGTTAGATTTTTTTCTTTTGTTTCTCACAGTCGTGTATTCCATTTCTTCTTGCTCATTTTTTTTTGTTAGATTATTTTCTTCCTCCTTTTCTTTTTCGTTTTGTTTTTCATTCTTTTTCTCCTCCTCTTTTTGAATTTCAGTTTGTTTTTTCTTTTCCGTGTTTTCTTTTGTTGTTGCTGTGTTGTCTGCTTTGTTGTTCTCTGTTTTTCACAGCGTTTTGAGGAGGGGCGTTGACCGTTTTTTTTCGTACAAACGGAGCGAACATGGCCCTTTTGTCCGCACTTAAAACATCTGGGCCTGCGTCCCTCTACCGATACACGTATGGTATGCCCCTCCCCCACGAAGACCCTATCTGGCAAGCTTTCCAGCGTAGAATTTTCTGCTTGAATAATCATCTCAAGCCTTTCCAGTTTGTTGCCTCTTTCTTCCTCATGCTCAATATTGTTAATTTTTCCTCCACATCAAATATGACCGCCGTCGCCGCCCACATCACTTCGTAGCCCCTCGGTAGGTCCTCAATTGTAACTTTCGCCGTCTTGCGCCCCAAATACAAGGAAAGTAATAGGATATGTTCGCTTTTCAATGTTTGTGTTGAAATTTTCTTCGCTACATCAGCTGACTCGAAATGAGCTTCTATTGTAGCGCTTCTCGCACCGCGGCTGACGTAACGAACCTTATTCCATATTGGCGCCATACACTTTTCGACTATATCATTTTTCACGTCGGTTATTCTTTTTTCTTTATATATATATTTGTAAGTAACCGTCTTTTCTCGAATTGGCCTGCATAGTTTCAGGGGGCGGTATTAATCGCGTTTCTTCACCGTTTTTTTAATTAACTTTCTGAACTGGAAAGCTTTTCCATAGCCACTTCCAGCTCCACCACGTTGCCGCCTACGGCGTCAGAGAACGTGGTTTTTCCTGTGTAACCTTTTGTTTGTAACGGTTGTGCCTTCTCCCATCTCGTGAAAATCTTTTTTGAATTTAAGTCAATTTCCATTATAGAAAACAAGAAACTTGTCACAAATGACAAGGGAATTTTCCAAAATAACATATACAGGTTAACAGTTCCACACAAAAACAAAAAATTTTCCTACCCGAAGGGCGAAAATTACTGAGTCAAAAAACAACAGTTCAAAAACTTTTCACGTGTAACACAAAACAAAAAGACAAACGGAATCGAACTCACACAACGGCTTGCAGCAACAGAAAAACGCTTGACGTAATCCGAGGAAAAATTCAAGAAGGCCTGCTAGCTGAAGATTAACTCTTTATTATAGGCACAATGGCCCGAATTCAGAGGGGACATTACAATACAGGACATGGGGTACATATAATAAAAAATCAAAATGTATGGTATAACAATGAATTATTTGTAATGAATTAAATGGAATGTCTTACGAGCCCCCAAACTCGCAGTTCCATTTACAATTACAATTATGTTATCCAGGGCGTTCATCCGTTAAGTACTCGAGTAACCTCTCCTGTTCTATGATACTTGGCAAACTTTCATACCTAATGTAATGCATTACGCATACAGCTGTATACGCATTTTCAGTTTCATTACTGTCTCTTTTTCTACAATCGCCGCCTTCACTTGGTCACCAAAAATTTTCGAATTTAACTTCACTCTAATTAGACTTTTCATATTTGCAACTTCTTTTCAATTTACTTGTCCTTCTGTGTAACATTATAGCTTTAAGATTTTCTTCTTTTGGTCTTCCTCCTTCTTTAACATTTTTCCAGCTGTTCTTCCACTCTTCTATCCCATTCTTCCGTATCTGACAATTTGAAGCTTCACTCGCTTTCGTTTCTGTATCTTTCTCTTCGTGCGTTCGATCCTCCATCTCGTCGATCGACTTCTTTTTAGCT
>NC_043010.1:23268024-23280524 GCF_006345805.1 Octopus sinensis | reverse complement strand
CGGCACGAAGCATAGGAGAGCGGGCAAATGGGCAATGGAGAGAACTTAAGGAAGGTAAAAGTTCATAGATTCTGTACCAACACGCCGAACAGGAACACGGGGGATCAATCAACAACATAGAAGTTAAAATCTTGTTCACACAGATGCAACAATCAGACAAATTACAGAAGCTACACACATAATAGAAGATAAACCGAGCCTGAATAGGAAACTCGAATGGAACACTAGCACACACCACAACATATGACGGTAGAGGATCCCCATAAACTGGTTACAATATAAACAAAACCGAAAACATAATAGATAAAATACACAGATAAATAAACAAATAGAAATAAATAACCATATAAGTTTTTTTTGTTTAATTTAAAAGATTTTTTTATTTATCATCATCATTATTATTATTATTATTATTATTATATTATTATTATTATTATTATTATTATTATTATTACTAGTATTGTTGTTATACATACATACATACAAGCATACGTAATGATAATAATAATAATAAGTGGATGTAAACACATGAACAAAATAAGAATAAACAAAAACAACAACAACAAAAACAAATTACACGAACGTATATAAACAGAAGATACAAATATTACAGGCATCCCCCACACACACACTAACTAAACATAGACGCACATAGAGATATAAGCATGCGCAAATGAAGACACAATAAAAATACAAAATGGCTGACGGTTAGTAAGGAGAGACACAAATAAGAAAGAAGAAAACAAAGGACCACTCATGCGGTCACAGAAGTGTGATGAAAGAATTCTGGCCGAAATAAGATTAAGATTAATGTAAAAAATAAATAACACTGAAGCAAAATAACACCAAATATATAGTGCGTGTGATTTTATTGGCTAAACTGGCAAAATGACCATTCCGAAATATAACAATATATAAATATATATATATATATATATATATAATTTCCACAATTGAGGGCAAAATTAATTATTAATCAATTTCACCAAGTGTTCAGTATGCAAAGGGACCATTCCAGGCGAATTCAAATTATTACATTATATAAAAGGGCTTAGTAAAATAAATTACTTTGCCGCATACTGAACTCATTAGAAATAGCAGCTAAAAAACTTTTTTAAAGCTATTTCTAATACTTAAAGAAAATCTCTCTCATATATAGTGTTTGCTTAATTCACTCACAAAAGTTTGGGGGTAAGGACATCGAAAAATCAAATGCTAAGGTTATTTGAGAGAACGTACGTTCAAGATTAGTAAAAACAAACACTTCTATCATCACTCAGAAATTCCTTGGTTTGGATTTGGAACACTGAAAATAAGAACATACCCTTTCGAAGATCTGCTCGTAACTAACAGTGCCAACAAATTCAAATAAGCAAGCGAAGAATCTCTGTTCTCCCCTTTCCACCAGCGTGGGTTAAAATCATCAAACACTATGCTTATTTCGGTAAAATCCGAGCTGATGATAGAAGTGTTGTTTTGACTAATCTTGAAACGTACGTTCTCAATACCTTAGCATTTGATTTTTCGATGTCCTTACCCCCAACTTTTGTGAGTTGAATTAACAAACACTATATATGCGAGAGATTTTCTTTAAGTATTAGAAATAGCTTTAAAAAAGTTTTTTAGCTGCTATTTCTAATGAGTTCAGTTGCGGCAAAGTAATTTATTTTACTAAGCCCTTTTATATAATGTAATAATTTGAATTCGCCTGGAATGGTCCCTTTGCATACTGAACACTTGGTGAAATTGATTAATAATTAATTTTGCCCTCAATTGTTGAAATTATTAATTATCTCCCTCTGATTAATGCTTCGGATTTTACCGAATAAAGCATAGTGTTTGATGATTTTAACCCACGCTGGTGGAAAGGGGAGAACAGAGATTCTTCGCTTGCTTTTTGAATTTGTTGGCACTGTTAGTTACGAGCAGATCTTCGAAAGGGTATTTCTTATTTTCAGTGTTTCCAAATCCAACCAAGGAATTTCTGAGCTGATGATAGAAGTGTTGTTTTGACTAATCTTGAAACGTACGTTCTCAAATAACCTTAGCATTTGATTTTTCGATGTCCTTACCCCCAAACTTTTGTGAGTGAATTAAGCAAACACTATATATGAGAGAGATTTTCTTTAAGTTTAGAAAGCTTTAAAAAAGTTTTTTAGCTGCTATTCTAATGAGTTCAGTATGCGGCAAAGTAATTTATTTTACTAAGCCCTTTTTATATATGTAATAATTTGAATTCGCCTGGAATGGTCCCTTTGCATACTGAACACTTGGTGAAATTGATTAATAATTAATTTTGCCCTCAATTGTTGAAATTATAATTAATCTCCCTCTGATTAATGCTTCGGATTTTACCGAAATAAGCATAGTGTTTGATGATTTTAACCCACGCTGGTGGAAAGGGGAGAACAGAGATTCTTCGCTTGCTTATTTGAATTTGTTGGCACTGTTAGTTACGAGCAGATCTTCGAAAGGGTATGTTCTTATTTTCAGTGTTTCCAAATCCAAACCAAGGAATTTCTGAGCTGATGATAAGTGTTGTTTTGACTAATCTTGAAACGTACGTTCTCAATAACCTTAGCATTTGATTTTTCGATGTCCTTACCCCCAAACTTTTGTGAGTTGAATTAAGCAAACACTATTAGAGAGAGATTTTCTTTAAGTATTAGAAATAGCTTTAAAAAATTTTTTAGCTGCTAGTTCTAATGAGTTCAGTATGCGGCAAAGTAATTATTTTACTAAGCCCTTTTATATAATATATAATATATATATATATATATATAATATATATATAAAAATAGATAGGTAGATAAATAAATATAAATAATATATATATAATATATATATATATATATATATGTTGTATGTATGTATGTATGTATATGTACGTATATATGTATGTGTATATATATATGTGGATATACGCATATATGGCCACAGAACGTCACCAACAGTAAACAACATGAAATACAAAAACAAATGAGTTAGATACGCAAACAAATGGAGAACGGGTCAAGTAACATAATATATATATATATATATATATATATAGAGAGAGAGAGGGAGACTGACAGACAAAGATAGAGACAGTCAGACAGAAAGAGATAGACAGACAGACAGACAGAGACAGACAGACAGATAGATAGATAGATAGATAGATAGATAGATAGATAGATAGATAGATAGATAGATAGATAGATAGATAGATAGATAGTTGGGAGTGTTCATCGAAAGGCAGATAAGGACTGAGAGGGAGAGATAATAGAGTTTTTGTGAGTATCCAGCTTTACTTACAGTAATTACTATCTATTAATTAATGACATTTTTGTAATTGTATATTGATACATCATTTTTTGTTTTGTTTTGTTTAATATTAACACTTCTTCCTGCTCAACAATTTATGTGTGTGTGTGTCCATCTATGCGCACATTCATCAGTCCTTTAATGATAGACCGTAATGGATGGCGTATGCAGATTAAATATATCGTAGCAAGCTCGACTAGGTGACGGTGGTGATATAGGGGTTTCCTTGAGATATAGAATGTAAATCAAGTGTTATTTTAGAGTAAAAACAGCTGAAAGCTCTAATTTCCACGATGGGAGACACTTTTTACCGGGAGCGAATAACATGCTGTGATCTTAGTGTTTACCAGAGTGTGAATCGCCGTCTCACAAGGTAGAGTGCGATCTGACGAGAAATAGTTAACCGAGAGACACGTCCTGTTGAAATGGCACGCCGGAGAACGATACGAACGTGGTTGTAGAATTAATCATGCAAAATCTATTTTGCCAACATGACCTACAATGAAGTTGGAATAATTCGGTCCCAATTAGAGCCGATAACCCACTATTTAACCTTCTGGTAGAACTCATCCAAAAAAGAGAATCAATTGCGAGAGATTGATTTCAGCAATGTGGAGGATGGTAGTTCTGGGTGAGGATAAAGAAAGACGATCTAGGAGGTGTTTAAAGTGGGCATAGTCAACCTTTTATATATATATATATTATATATATATAATATATATATATATATATATATATATATATATATACATACGTATATATACATGCACACCATATATATACATATATACATACATATATATATATTATATTATATATATATATATATATATGTATGTATATATGTACATGCACACATATGTATATACATGCACACACATATATATATACATATATACATACATATATATATACATATATATATAATATATATAATATATATATATATATATACATATATATATATATTATATATATATATACATATATATAATATATACATATATATATATATATACATATATATATACATATATATTATATATATATATACATATATTATATATATATTCTTTTCTTTTCTCCCGTCTGTCTTGATAGACAATGGGTCGCGCCAAGGGTGGGGCCTACTTTGATGATGATATAATATATAATATATATATTATATATATATATTACATATATAATATATATATATACATATATATATATATATATATATATATATACATATATAATATATATATATATATACATACGTATATATACATGCACACATATATATATATATACATATATACATACATATATATTTACATATATATATATATATATATATATATATGAATAAAAAATGGTGTTAACGCTGCCCTGGTAACTATTTATTTATTTTTTCCGTGTTAATTGTTAACAAGGTAAAAATACACTCATGTATTTATATATATATATAATATATAATAAATATTAGGGAATGAATCCAAAATTACAGGGAAAAAATCAGATTTAGGGTTAAATCCATTTTATAGTAAAATATTATATAATATAATTCGAGACAAAACCACTATTTTAAAACCAAACAAGGAAAGACTTAATCATACATATTAAAATTTTATGTATTGATTAAGTCTTTCCTTGTTTGGTTTTAAAATAGTGGTTTTGTCTCGAATTATATTATATATATATATATAATATATATATATATATATACATACATATATACATACATACGTATACTACATACGTATACATACATACGTATATATATATACATACATATATACATACATACGTATGTATGTATGTATAAGTGTTAGATAGGTTTGGGTTGGTAATTCTCTGACCACAATAAGCATTACGTTACAGATTGTGAATTTTGGGATCTGAATACATGTAACTTCAAAACAAATCCAAAACGATTGCATATTTCTCACATTATCACGTGCTTGCTCTGCTCGCCCCTCTTTCTCCGTCTCTCCCTTCTTGGTAATAAACCTTTGGTCTACAAGTATTGTTTAACACAAGCATTTATTACTCATCATGATGTTTAGCGCCACCTTCACCACGACAGCGGGTACACCTATCAGTAAACACTTTCCAAACGTGACCATCATGTTTTCTTAATACAAACATATATGTGTAGGAGTGGCTGTGGAGGTAAGAAGCTTGCTTTCCAGCCATATGGTTTCGGGTTCAGTCCCACTGCGTGGCACCTTGGGCAAATGCCTTCTATAACCCTCGTAGAAGGCACTTGCCCAAGGCGGCAAGCTGGCAGAAACGTTAGCGCGCCAGTCGAAATGTTTAGTGGAATTTCGTCCGCCTTTACGTTCTGAGTTCAAATTCCGCCGAGGTCGACTTAGCCATTCATCGTTTCGGGGTCGATTAAATAATTACCATTTACGCACTAGGGTCGTTGTAGTCGACTTAATCCCTTTGTCTGTCCTTGTTTGTCCCCTCTATATTTAGCCCATTGTGGGCAATAAAGAAATAAGAAGCTCGCTTTCCAGCCATATGGTTTCGGGTTCACTCCCACAGCGTGGCACCTTGGGCAAGTGTCTTCTAAAGCCTCGTAGATTCCATTATCCAATGCATCATCTGCACTTTTAAAAGACGGCAACCTGAAACGTGAGTGAGACATAGCCACTATTTCTAGCATTTAGATTTACCACATACAAGCTTCCCTGTCGGATCGATTACAAAGAGTTCACATTTGCCATACAAATTTAAATCGTGACCTACGATCGTTGCCGATGCTCGGCTAATATTCCAGTTTTCGCTTTAGAACATATACTTCACGACAGCACCTACTGTCTCGTCTCGTCTGTCTCGTCTCGTTTCGTCTCGTTTCGTCTCGTCTTCTGTCTGTCCACCATAATGCTCTTATAATGAACTGAAGTTGAGTCATCGATAGACGAAGATAGAAAGCCGAACGATGATTCGCTTTCATCAATGAATCTTTTGAATAGAAGAAAGAGCTGAACTACTCCCATAGCCACGACGTATTATCCTTAACATCAATACAAAACCATAATTTTCTTCTTTTCTTTACGTTTATGCTTATTTATTTTTTTATCCTTTCTTTTGCTCAAAAGATCGGAATCTATTTTGGGGTAGTTTAAAGCTGAAAAATAGATAACATAATCACTGAGGTTGAAAGCCCTTAATTAAGTGTTTTGTATGGTGAATAATAGCGCCTTTAATGAATATGCCTTCATACCTTTAAAAGATAACTGTTAGTGGTCCTATTTTGAACTCTAGAATCATTCAGGCTGATATTGTCTGCAGGTTGTATACGCAAACAGGGTCAAATTTCGCTGGGGTTGTTTATTGTTTGTTTTATTTGTGAAGCTATTTTATATTTGTTTTATTTCGGGGCTATAAGTAAGTGTGTACGTCTTGTGTATGCATGTGTATCTATAAGCATGTATGCACATGCTTTTATGCAGGTGTATACCATGCATATAACATATATGTGTATATTTGTATATATGCATATATTTATATATATTTGTATGTGTATATATATATATATACGTATGTATAAATATGTATATATATATTCTGTGTAGATGTAGTATGAATGCGTGTTTGTGTGGATATATATATATATATATAATATATATATGTGTGTGTGTGTGTGTGTGTGTACACACAATATATATATATACACGCTCACACACACATAAATATATATATATATATATATATGCATGTGCGTGTGGGGTATATATGAGACTATATATGTGCATGTGTGTGTGTGTGTGTGCGTTAATCGTATTCATTTTATCATTTGCAGAAAGTTGACTTGTTCTTAAGCTATACTGCTAGGAGTATCAATATCTTGGTCAGAGTATTACCAATTATTACTGGAAGTATTATGACGTATTATTAGATATATTTCCGAGAAAAGCCATTTTGCTATAGGTATGTTGCTCCGTGGGCGAATTGCGGTTAGGGATCCTTTCAATCTCAGTCAGATTTGTTAACTAAACAGTTTGGACCTTGGGATACTGGTTGAATGTATCACGTAGACCACGGTTTACTCTTAACGTTTTTGACAAAACTTTGTATCTTAGAAGTTATTCCGTGTTGAAGTTGTTGCATTTGCGTAATTTTAACCAATTAATGACGTCTATTCAGCTAAAGAAAGTTACTGCTGTTTGTGAAAGTAATGGAAGAGCAACAACTTCCGGGTCAACGGGTCATCTATTTTGGACGCTGCATACATATATGCACGTAAATACAGACACATGTATACTTATACAGAGACACACGCACACACATCAATACATACACACGCATGCAACTTTTAGGACACTGAGGAAAGGAAAGGGAGATGGGTGTGAGGAATGCATAGCTTTAAGGAGGGAAGGGGATTGTGAAGTTGACGACACTTGTTCATGTTGTCCATCACACACACACACAAACACACACACACACACACACACATACACACACACGTATGTATTCCCTATAAAAGAACTTTCTGTTTTTCTCACCCACCTTTCTTATCTTTTATACTTTTCTCCCACCTCTCTCTCTCTCTCTCTCTCTCTGTCATGACCCGATGACCCGGAAGTTGTTGCTCTTCCATTACTTTCGCAAGCAGCAGTAACTATCTTCAGCCGAATAGACGTCATTAATTGGTTAAAATTACCTAAATACAACTTCAACACGAAATAACTTCTAAAATACAAAATTTTGTCAAAATTTTTGAGAGTATACCGTGTTCTACGCGACACATTCAACCAGTTTCCGAAGTGCCAAACTGTTTAGTTAAAAAAATAATTAATTAAAAAATCTGCGACTGAGATTTTTACTCTATCGATTTCCTTTTGCCGAGCTGCTAAGTTACAGGAACATAGACTCACTAACGCCGGTTTTTATTGTGGTGAGTCAAAAGTTTTGCAATTTTTATCTAAATTATTTGCTTTATTTGTTCAGACACAACAGAAGCAGCCTGGCATTCAAAGCAACAGCCATTGTGTTGCGCCGTCTGAAGGCACTTTTCTGCCAGTTCTTTGATCCCACGCTGATACCAGTTCTCGTCCTTCGAGATGAAGAACTCAAGGTAGCTTCCACTTTAATTGGTTGCTGAAGCATCGCAAGCACAGGAAGAGAGCCATCGGTCTAAAAAGTAATAATTATTAAAGATTTTTGCCACAGCTTGGTGGAGATTGGGACGAGTCGATTACCTCGACCCCAATACTCAATTGCTACTTAACGTCTCGACCCCAAAAGAATGAAAGGCAAAGTCGCCCTAGGCAGAATTTGACCTCAGAACGTAGCGACGGGTGAAATACCGCTAAGCATTTCGTCCAGCGTGCTAACGATTCTGCTAGCTCACCGCCTTAGTATTAATAACGATAATAATCCGAGGAGAATAACTGATATCAGTGTGGGATCAGATAACTGTCAAAAAGGGGGCCTGAGACGGTGCAAGGCAATGGGTCCTCCTTTGAATGGCTGCTTTTCTTGTGATTTGAAGAATAAAGGAAATAAATCAACAAAATACAGCAATTATTTTTACTCGACACCAGAGCTTCTCAAACTTTTTGGGCCACATAATACCCTCAGCGTCCCCACCCCTATGCATGAATAAATATTTTATATTTTACAAATTTATATATACTATGAATCATTTGATATTTAATATAATATTATATAATATACAATACTATAATAATATTATAATAAATTCATAGCGTCCCCTAATCCACTGCCTTCCTCTCAACGCCTATTTTTTCTCTACCATCCCCTTAAGCACCAGCGCTCACCTCGATCGTCTCAACGCCTACCGAGGGGCGTTAGCGCCCACTTTGCGAACCTATATTACAAAACAAGATATCGTGCAATTTGAGGATAATTGGGTGCTGTTTCAGGCAGACTGAGGTACCATCCAGAAGATTTTTCCTTGGTTAGATAAACCAGTTCCAATGTTAAAGGAAAACGAAAAAAAAAGAAAAATTTTCAAGCAAAGAAACCTCGTTGAAAATTAATAGGCTTAAACGCTAAAATGCTATTAAATTCCATTAGCATTCGAAAGTGATTTTTTTTTACGGAAGACCAGGGTGTTTATTTTGAAATGAACATAAAACAAAAAATCTCGTTTCACTAGATATATACTCTGATTCGAGAGATATGACACTAAAAGGTCATAAATAAATCAAATCTGACTTGAAACAAATTGACATTTGTTTTCCCCATGGAATTCTTAAAAGAATATTGTTTCGCTCTTTCGCGTAGAAAGTCTTTTGGGAATTTTAAATGGGGAGAAAAATATGAAAAAAAATCTAACTTTTCAGTCAGGACTTAGTAAACTTACTGATATATGCCATGTCAATGATCTATCATTTTCATACGTCTATCAATATACACGCGCAAACACGCACGTCTATCTATCTATCTATCTATCTATCTATCTATCTATCTATCTATCTATCTATCTATCTATCTATCTATCTATAATTATCTATCTATCCATCTATCTCTCTCTCTCTATCTATCTATCTATCTATCTATCTATCTATCTATCTATTTATCTATCTATCTATCTATATCTATCTGACTGTCTGTCTGTCTATCTATCTATCTATCTATTTATCTATCTATCTATATCTATCTATCTATCTATCTATCTATCTATCTATCTATCTATCTATCGATCTATCTGTCTGTCTGTCTGTTTATATTGTCTATCAATCAATGTATCTAATTATCTGTCTACTTGAATGTATATATGTATGTATGTATATATGTATGTATGTATGTATGTATGTATGTATGTATGTATGTATGTATGTATGTATGTATGTATGTATGTATGTGTGTGTATGTATGCATGTATGTATGTGTGTATGCATATATGCATGTGTGTGTGTTCTACGTATGAAGTGAGAGAGAGGGCGGGGTGGAATAATTATTCGATTGGTTATTCAGAATTTCACACGCTAAACGCTCGACCATGTAGAATATCAATGTTGCTTGACTTACATGCAAGCAACGAGAATCTCTGTGTACCATGGAGTGAGCCCTAAACTGCTCGCTATTAAAAAAAAAATTCATCCTATATATTGAGTAGTTTTTTTCTCACGCATGCTAGCAAAATCGTTTCTGCTTCGAACAAAATAGTCAACGGTATTGTCTCCAGCTTTTTACATTTGGATCTGGCCGAAGTCAGTTTTACCTTTTACCGTTTCGGGATTAAGCAAGAGTCCCGCTAAAATTGCTGAACCTGTGTGAAATTCTGAAGTCATTATTTATGCATGTGGTGGCGCGCGGCTCAGTGGTTAGAGTGTTGTACTCAAGACCTTAAGATTATGGTTTCATTTCGTTGTGTTCTTGAGCAAGACATTTCATTTCACGTTGCTCCAGACCAGATGGCAAAAATGAAGAATCGTGTGACAAACTGCCATCCCGTCCAGTGGGGGATATGAATACTAGAGTGTGGGACAAAAGCCCCCTGGGACAAAAATCCACCAGGAGAAAATCACCCAGGACAAAATTCCCGTAGGACAAAATCCCCACTTCCGGACAAAATCCCCCCGGACAAAAGCCCCATAGTTAAAGTGTGAAAGTGGACAAAAGCCCCTCGGACAAAAGCCACACAGTTATATTTATCGGTCATTTTTTCATCTTTTTCACCTTTTATTTGTTTCAGACATTAGACAGTGGCCATGCTGGGGTACTACCTTGAAGAATTTTTAGTTGAACGTATTGATCCTACAATTATTTCCGTTTTTTTTTTGTTGTTGCAGTTATTAGTCAAAATATTGCTTAAAACAGAGAGTTATTAGTTTAAATAAAGGACGAAAGTTTGCCATACACTTTAGGATTTTATGAAATTATCTCTCTCATATATCCTTCCCCAAATAAATTCACAAAGAGTCAACCATGGAATTGTGTGTCCCACACCGGTGTTTGTTTACACGCTTTAAAGATGTCCAGGTACTCTCAATTTGTCAATTACACTGAATTTGGTGGTTACACTCCCTGTGCGCATGCACAGCATTTTTGGTTACTATGGAAAGAGAGTTCTTCGCCACGGTGATGTGTAAAATACTCGCTGCTGATTGGCTAAAATACACAAATTTTGAAAATTTTAAAGGCTAATAACTTTTTAATTATGGATTTATAGGGAAAATGAATTTCCTTTTCATAATTAGTATACAAAACTTAATCCATATATCAAATTTCAAAACAATTGGAACAAAATTATAAACAGTAACGAAAACCACACGGACCCCGTTAAACCTTTCTTCCGGTGTCCTGGCGGTTCTGCCAGCTCACCGCTTTAATAGATAGCTGAAATAATGGCTTCAAATTTTAGCACAAGGCCAACAATTTCGGGGTGGGGCGAGACTAGTCGATTACATCGACCCCACTGCTGAACTGGTTTTATTGATCTCGAAGTGACAAAAGGGCAAAGTCAACCTCGGCGGAATTTAAACTCAGAAAGTAAAGATTGTCGAAATACCGCTAAGCATTATGTTAAAGATTCTGCCGACTCGCTGCTTTAATAATCAGGTAAATAATAAGGTTTAATGTACATAATATCAGTTTAAGTAGAGTCCTTGAAATAAGTATGTCTGGTACGGCAGCCATTGTTAATTAGAGCTACAATTTCTGAATATTTTTATTCATTTATTTATTTATTTATTTATCGAAAAAGCCAGACAAATTCCGAGCAAATAAGGGAGATCTAATCATTATTTTAATTTTTGAAAATGCTATTTTTTGGTCTCCCTGCAATAAAGAGCTTCGCTCGAATCAGCAGAGATGTCGTCTCGACATCACACATGAACTTAACCAAATTGACGACCTTCACATAATATATCTTAACCTGACCTTATCAGCTCTACAGCACATCTCTAACCTCTCACCCCTAACCTCTATGTCAAATCGACCGTTTCAACTGGAAGCTATTAAAATTTATCTCGACAAAAAGATACCCCTTTCCCAACGGGTATTTTTCTTTTTGTTTTTGTTTCTAAAGTTGCAACTACGTACCCTGACCTTTAAACTTATCGCTTCGCCGTATCGTCATTATGGCACCCCTATCTTCTTTCTACCACCATTCCGACCTCATTGTTTGTTCTGATAATATACGTCCGCTGTTTCTTGTAACACACACACGCACACACATACAAGCACACACACACACACACACACACATACACAAAAGCACACACACACACACA
>NC_043010.1:23250524-23263024 GCF_006345805.1 Octopus sinensis | reverse complement strand
TACTCAATACATAGCAGAGTAAATTAATTTATTATATAGAAGGAGCTTCTACAGGACTAGAACTGTTTCATTCAAAAGAAATCATCAGGAAGCTAGTTGACAAGAGTTGTTTTGGCATTTATACATTTAGGCAGGTTTAAAGGGGTGGTGGTGGGGGACTTTTTGGGGGTAGGCATGGCGCAAAACTATCATTATTAGGGGAGTGACCACTCCCCTAATAATGATAGTTTTGCTCCATGCCTACCCCCAAAAAGTCCCCCACCACCACCCCTTTAAACCTGCCTAAATGTATAAATGCCAAAACAACTCTTGTCAACTAGCTTCCTGATGATTTCTTTTGAATGAAACAGTTCTAGTCCTGTAGAAGCTCCTTCTATATAATAAAAAAATATATATATATATATATATATATATATATATATGTATAATAGCTAAGACACAAAGGAAACAAGAAGCTGGAAGCCCCTTACAATAGGGGTGAATCCAATGCGTTCCTGATTCCTACGGTGAACCAAAGTGGGGAGCCCTAGCTTTGCTTCACTTAAGGAAGACTAAACGAAGAGGATTTAAATAAAGTGCTAATACCAAAAGAAAAAAAGTCTATTGAAACTACGTAAGCAGGCCTTTTGACCAACCGCTGCGTTTGGAAACTTTCACGGTAGAGCTGAGACTGGAAAAGGTCACGATAGTTTTTCGAGCACCTGATGTGCTGAAAGGGATCCGAAAAGAAAGTAATCCGAAAAGAAAGTCGAAGCGTATTGTAAATCCTACACATGTGGCTATTTTCACCCACATGTGTGTGAATCACTCTTATTTCTGTTTGCTGTGGCTTACTTTTTATCGAATATCTATCTTATATTTTATTACTTGTAGCCCTACTGCCCTTTACTATTCTATCACGTTTTTAATCATATGGTACATTTTGTATAGTGTGTATGGGATATTATTGTTGATGTTGTTATTGTTATGATTTTTATTAAGGCCGGCAGAATCGTTAGCACGCTGGGCAAAATGTTTAGCGGTATTTCGTCCGCTTTTACGTTTTGAGTTCAAATTCCACAGAGGTCGGTTTTGCCTTTTATCCTTTGGGGTTCCATAAAATTAAGTACTTTTCGATTGCTGGGGTCGATGTAATCGACATAACCCATCCTCCGAACTAACATGCCATGTGCCAAAATTAGAAAGCATGATTATTGATGTTATTATTATTAAGGTGGCGATTGTCTTTCATCGTTTCGGGGGTCGTTAAATTGAGCACCAGTGAAACAATGGGTCGATATAATCGATTAGACCCTCAATCAAAACTTTCAGGCCTTGTGCCTTGAGTAGAAAGGATTAGTATTAAGTTAGTGAACTGGTAGAATCTTCCGTCTTCACCTTCTGGGTTCAAATTACGCCGAGGTCTATTTCGCCTTTCACTCTTTCGGGGCCGATAAAATGAATGTCAGTCGAAAAGTGGCGTCGAGGTGATCGACTAGCCTGACACCTACAAAATTCCAGGCCTTGTGATAACAGTAGAAGGGATTATTTTTATTGCTGTTGTTATTATTATTACTAAGGTGGCGAAGGCGGCGAGCTGGCAGAATCGTTAGCACGCCGGGCGAAATGCTTAGCGATATTTCGTCTGTCGCTACATACTGAGCTCAAATTCCGCTGAGGTCGACTTTGCCTTTCATCCTTTCGGGGTCGATGAAATACGTACCAGTTACGCACTGGGGTTGATATAATTGACTAACCCCTTCCCTAGAAAATTTCAAGGTCTAGTGCCGAGAGTAGAAATAATTATTACTAAGGCTGCGAACTAGCAGAGTCATTAACGCATCGGACAAGATACTTAAAAACATTTCCTCTGGATCTTTACGTTCTACGTTCAGATCCTCACGCGGTCGACTTTACATTTCATACCTTCGGGGCCGATACTGGTTTCGATGTAATCGACTTATCCCTTTCCTTAAAAAGTTAGTGGACTTTTGACAAACTTTGCAAGAATTTTTATGGTTAGTGGTATTTTTGTTGGCGACGGAAGGAAGCTGATGTCGTTCTCATTGTGATGGGTTGCATCGGCAAAGAAGGTGCCATTCGGGATTTAGCTACCATAATCATGTGCACAGTTCAAATCATCCCGCTGTCACATTTGACAAATATTGGATTCCATTTACCGGTTAACTCCTATCCTGATATTTCACGCCTTCCTGTATATAAGAATATATGTTTGTCTTTTGGGTTAAACCAGTGGTTCTAGAACTTGGGTTAGTTATAATTATATTTAACAGAAAAAAAGTGTCCTTGAATTTTTTCTAACAGAAAACTTTGGCGCAGAATCTGTATCCACACCGTTATATCCTAGGTTGGAATAATAAGGGTTGCTGTTCTTCAACGTGTATGTTTTAAAAAATATTTTTGTAATATTTTAGAGCGGCGAGTAATAGAATCGTTAGCAAACCGGGTAGAATGCTTGGCAGCTTTTTGTCCTCTTTACCTTCTGGTTTCAAATTTCGCCGAGGTCGACATTCATTGTTTCGTGGGTTGACAAAATAAGTACCAGTTGAATACTGGGGTCGGTGTAATCGACTTAAAGCCTTCCCTGAACTTGCTGGCATTGTGCCAAAATTTGAAACCAATATTTTATAATATTTTACTTGTAAATTACATTTTGTGTTGTAAATTACATTTTGTATTGGAGAAGTGAGAAGAGATGCTTGCTAAGATGGACATAACACTAGTATAAACAAAGACATCCTGAAACAAAACAAATTTTGGAAAAACACAAACATTGGCACAGAAGTAAAAAAAGTAAAAACAGAAGAAAAAAATAAGAGAGATAACAAAAGAAAACCAAAGAAAAAAAATGTATTTATGACAGAAAACAATGACAATATCGATTGAAACATTTGCAGCGAAAATGCAAATAGGAGCAAAACTAACATGCGCAAACATACACACAAACACAGAGTTTGCCGAGCGTAAATCTTAGTTGCTTTGAAAGCAGTGTTGGAAACATTGCTTGGCTGAAAAAATTTCATGAACATAAATATGATGCAGTTGGGTAAACATGTGGCAGCACTATTACAAAAGTGTATGCCTCCTTGCCTGAGGAAGTTGTCTAAGCAGGGCAAGGATAAAGGTGGCACACCCCAAGATTACATAATTCGGTGGAAGTTTTCAGCGAGCATCTAAAGAGAACAACTGAAGGAAGCTCGTTTCTAAATGTATTTCAATATGCTGTTCATAAGCCGAGGCAAATTATATGGACATATCACCCTAATACTCGAGAAAGGGGGAAAAGCGAGAAGCTGGTCACGCTCGCGGTACTCTCCACGGCTCATTCTGGATGGGACAACTTGACCAAAGAATGGTTGGAGCCGTAAAGTGACCTAACATAACCAAGTAAGGTGGTTTCTCACCTGTAAGATGATTGATTACTCTGAATCGGTTACATATCATGTTTAAAATTATATATTGTAATTATTGTGCAATATTCAAAAATTTAAAAACTTATAGAAATTTTTCAACCGTCTTTGTATTATGTGTTGTGTGGTGACTTTTATTCCTCCACACGTGCTAATATATAACAAAGTATATTCATCTCCATCCACACTTTTTGTAACACCTATGCATAGCGTGTTCATTATATGCATGAAAATGCATGGTGAGAATTAAAGAAAACATTATTATTATTATTAGATTGCCTTGGTACAGCTACTAACGCTGGAGATGTACTACAGTGTCAGCTGTTCACTACCAGCGAACTAAGGTAACACCTCTTATTTTTCGAGCACCTTCCGGAGTATTCGAGTGGTTACAAGTAGTGTTGTTTTTTGCAAGTGCTCCACCTTTATTGCATCCCCTATCTGTTCCATGTACTTCTCAAGATTTTTACTCACTGTTCCCAGGGATCCGACAATTATTGGTATTTCTACCACCATTTTCATCGACCACAACTGCTTAACCTCCCAAGCTAACCTGTCGTATCTATCGACTTTACTTTCTTCCTTATCGCATAGCTTGTTGTCTGCTTGGCATGTTATATCTATAATCTATATATATCATTATCATTATTATTATTATTGTTTTTATTATTATTATTATTCAGTAGTTTTATTTTCATAGCGTGCTTTCACTTCACTACCGAGCACAGCTCTGTGTGCCTTGGGTATGTGCTGTGGTTTGTTGTGATGCTCTGATGGTTATTGTATGGAAAGTGTTCTGCGTAGGATGTGTGCAGTGCCTAGTAGTGCAATTTTCTGTATGTTATATGTGTTTGTCAGTCCTGGTGTTTTTGTTATGTATTTGTCTGAATATATTTTTATCATGCCTAATGCACCTACTATGATAGGAATTGTTTCTGTTTTCAGATTCCACATTCTAGTTACCTCTATTTCCAGGTCTTTGTATTTTGAGAGTTTCTCCATTTCTTTTAGAGACACGTTGTCATCAGCCGGTATTGATACATCAATTAGAAAGCATTTTTTTCTTCATGATCTCTGACAACTATATCTGGTCTGTTGGCCTTAATTTCTCTATCTGTGTGTATCGGCATATCCCAGAGTATGGTTGCTTTCTCGTTTTCTGTGACCTTTTCTGGTGTGTGCCTATACCATCTTTTTTCTGTTGTTATTCCATAATGTTGGCATAGCTTCCAATGTATGTAGGTTCCAACTCTGTCATGTCTGTGAATATATTCCTTCTTAGCCAAGACTGGGCAGCTAGAGATAATATGATTTATTGTTTCTTGTCCATCTCCACATATACTGCAGTTACTTGTAATATTTCTTTTCATTACATGTTTTTGGTAATTTCTGGTGGGGAGGCTTTGGTCTTGTGCTGCAATTAAAAATCCCTCTGTTTCTGCTTTGAGTCCTGAGATTCTCAACCATTGCTGGGATTTTTCTTTGTCTATTTCTTTTGCGTTTAGTTTAGTCCAGTATTTACCATGAAGGGGCTTTTCTTGCCATCGTTTTATCATGGTTCGTTGCTGTTCTATGTTTAGTTTGGATTTCATTTGTTTTATAGCTTTTGTTGTTTCTTCATCTTCTTCATGTTTATTAGGTGGTATGATTTCTTGTTTGTATTTGTCAGCTTCCTTAAATACTGAGAACAGTTTTTTGTTTTGCTCGTGTTTTGCCGCTATCTGGATCAGTTTTCCTTCTTCTGAAGAGATTATTATTATTATTATTATTGATATTATTATTATTATTATTATTATTATTATTATTATTATTATTATTATTATTATTATTATAATTATTATTATTATTATCATTAGTGTTATTATTATTATTTTTGTTATTATTATTATTGAATGAGAGCAGTGCATGCCATCAAAGTGACACTGGGGTAAAATATACGAAGCCCAGTATAACCATCATAACTACCTGTCTGATAAGGGTACACTAGGCACATGCATCACAACCATATGTGCGCGACATGGTGATCTCATGTCAAGATAGACAGCGCATGACCTTACAGCTGGGGCCCAGTTTTCTTCTGGTCGAGTAACCCATCCTGCTAAAAAGGTCCCTGAATAAGGATTGTTTAATGATGTTGAACGAAACAACCATGTTTCTAGAGATGATTTATTCAAAGAATCCCTCTCAACACATGGCTATGATGCTCCCCCACTACTTCTGCTTGTGATCAGAGATGCACATATCGTCAGTCATTAAGGGACATGCTCAAGTGGTTAAGGTCAAACAACTGACAAGCAAATCTGTGGTATTGAGCAGAATATTTGTTGTAGACCATATTTTATACCAAGACAAAACAATGTACATGATAACACTTCCAATCAGTTAAGATCAGAAGCCATGAGAGCTTCTGCCTGGTACTGCATCAGGGCATTCATCATCATCATCATCATCATCATCATCATTATTATTATTATTATTATTATTATTATTATTATTATTATTATTATTATTATTATATTATTATTATTACTGAGGCGACGAGTTGGCAGACCCGTAGCATTCCACGAAATGACTAATGGCATTTCGTCTGCCTTTACGTTCTGAGTTTATTCCGCAGAGGTTAACTTTGGCTTTCATCCTTTCGTGAGTCGATAAAAAGAGTTCTAGTAGAACACAGTCGTTGGTGTCTTCCACTCAAAATTTCAGGTCTTGTGCCTATAATAGAAAGGAATGCTGTTGTTGTTGTTGTTAAGACATCAATCTGGCAGAACCTTTGGCACACTGGACGAAATGGGTAGCCGCACTAAGTCAGTTTTTACGTTCTGAGTTGAAATACCACTAAAGTCTACTCTTTTCGGGGGACGATAAAATATGTACCAATCAAATAAAGGACTCGATATAATCGACTACTCCCCCCACCCGTCACCTCATAAATGCCAAGCCTTGTGTTTATTGTATAAAGGATTATTATTATTATTATTGTTATTACTACTGTTGGTGGTAGTGGTGGTGATCGCCATCATGATCATTTTCTGCTTGTTTATTTTGTTTTTAATATTTCATTTTCTCTTGGCGTGTCATTTCCTTTTCTGAACCGTTCGTATCATTTAACATCATCTTTAGAAAAAGGATACACGCAACACACATGCAGGCACACGCACAAATACACAAACACACACACACACACACAAACAAACACACACACACACACACACACACAAACACACACATCTGTCAATGCATATAACTATGTAAATATGCGTAAGTGTATATATACATACATACAAACACGCACACATATATATATATATATATATCTTTGTGCGTATATGTGTGTATATCTATATATATATATTTGTGTGCGTGTATATATCTGTGTGTGCATCTGCTTGTGCATATATAAATATATGTGTGTGTATGCGTATATATATGTATATATCTATACATACACACACATGCATTTATAAATATATTTATATCTTTATATGTGTGTGTATGTTTAAATATATATATATATATGTCTGTGTGTGTGTGTGTGTGCGAGTGTACATGTATTTACCGTAGAAAAATGTTCCAACTTTGAGCACCAAACGTGCATTTAACGAACCGTAAATGGCACGAATTTTGAGGCGTTTTTGCTCTCAGTTCCACGCTTCCGTCCACCATCATCGCCAGAAATTTCGCAATGAACATCGCTTGAACAGCGTATATTTTAAGAATGTTGCTTGGTGGCAATGTGAAATAAAGCGAATGTCTCGGGCCGAGAGTAATAGAATCCATCTGCAGATGGTCGCATCTAACAGGAATATGTTTTGTTGTGCAATGTCGCATGCACGGAATATTTTCGATCTTGTGAACGTGTCTGCGTATATGTATTAAGGCATATGTATGTATGTATGTATGTATGTATGTATGTATGTATGTATGCATGTATGTATGTATGTATGTATGTATGTATGTATGTATGTATGTATGTATATATATAATATATATATATATATATATTATAATAGGCTTATATACGTGCATACATTTATTCCTATATATATATGGGTTCGTTTGTGGGTGCCTATGTTTGTGTGTTTGCGTGTTTGCGCGTGTGTGCCTGTGTGTATCTGTAATTTCTGTGTAGAGGTTGTGTATGAATATGAGTATACATCAATAACTTTGTGAGACTGTATATATATAAATATAGAGAAGAAATATATGTATATATGTATATGTCTGTGTGTATGTGTGTGTGTGCATATATATATATATGTGTGTGTGTGTGTGTGTGTGTGTGTGTGTGTGTATGTGTGTGTGTGCATGTGTGTGTGTGTGTATGCATGCATATGCACATATATTATATACTATATATAATATATTATATATGGATGCAGGAGTGGCTGCGTGGTAATTAGCTTGCTTACCAAGCACATGGTCCGGGTTCAGTCCCACTGCATAATTTCTTGTAGAGGTTGTGTATGAATATGAGTATACATCAATAACTTTGTGAGATTGTGTATATATATATATATATATATATATATATATATATATATATGGCGCAGGAGTGGCTGTGTGGTAAGTAGCTTGCTAACAAACCACATGGTTCCGGGTTCAGTCCACTGCGTGGCATCTTGGCAAGTGTCTTCTGCTATAGCCCCGACCGACCAATGCTTGTGAGTGATTTGTAGACGGACTGAACTGAAAGAAGCCTGTCGTATATATGTATATATATGATGTGTGTGGTGTTGTGTCTGTGTTTTGTCCCCTAGCATTGCTTGACAACCAATGCTGGTGTGTTTACTTCTCCGTCACTTAGCGGTTCGGCAAAATAGACCGATAGAATAAGTACTGGGCTTACAAAGAATAAGTCCCGGGGTCGATTTGCTTGACTAAAGGCGGTGCTCCAGCATGGCCACAGTCGAATGACTGAAACAAGTAAAAAAAACAAATGTGTGTGTGTGTGTGTGTGTGTGTGCGTGTGTGTGTGTTTGTGTGCGTGTGTGCGTGCGTGTGTATATGTATGTATATGTAGCATATATAAGGCTTATTTTACCTGATTAAGATTTCTAAACGATGAACATTATTTTACTTTATTTACACGATATATATATATTTTATATTTTTTATATGCTCCTATATGTATATATATTTATATATGTTTTATATATTTTTATATGTATGTATATGTATATATATTATATTATATACTATATATAATATATTTTATATAGGGGCAGGAGTGGCTGTGTGGTAATTAGCTTGCTTGCGAACCACATGGTTCCGGGTTCAGTCCCACTGCATGACACTTTGGGCAAGTGTCTTCTGCTATGGCCTCGGGGCGACCAAAGCCTTGTGAGTGGATTTGGTAGACGGAAACTGAAAGGAGCCTGTCGTATATATATATATATATATGTATATGTGTTTGTCCCCCCCCCCCCACCACAATTGCTTGGCAACTGATATTCGTGTGTTTACGTCCCCGTAAATTAGTGATTCGACAAAAGAGACCGATAGAGTAAGTTCTAATCTTATAAAGAATAAGTCCTGGGGTCTAAAGGCGGTGCTCCAGCATGGCTGCCATCAAATTACTGACACAAATAAAATAAAAGAATATATATATATATATATAAAATTAAGTTATAATCTTATAAAGAATAAGTCCTGGGGTCTAAAGGCGGTGCTCCAGCATGGCTGCCATCAAATTACTGACACAAATAAAATAAAAGAAATATATATATATATATATAAAATTAAATTTAGGGTAAAAATTGATATTTATCAATTAGAACCAGTGGTCTAGCATATTAAAGAAAGAATCCGAAGATTAAAATATTTATATATACCAATTAAGGACTGCACACGAAAAGTGGACAGTCAACATGCTAGATATAGACGTCAAATCGCCATTCTCCACAAAAAGTTTATGTTCTCAGATCAAACAGTTTGATCTGAGAACATAAACTTTTTGTGGAGAATGGCGATTTGACGTCTATATCTAGCATGTTGTGACTGTCCACTTTTCGTGTGCAGTCCTTAACTATATATAATATATATATATATATATATATATATATATATATATTATATATATATATTATATATATATTATGTATGTATGTATTACTTTATATAATTAGGATTCAGCAAAAAAATTTACTTTACCACATACCGAACTTTTAGAAATAGCAATGGACATATAATTCTCTCCTGGTAATAAACTACAGATTCTTCTGTAAGAATTTGTTGCTCTATAACTCACGTAGGTGGACAAGGGAAGATGCAGAGCCTCATTCTTATGTTTTGAATTCGTCAGTACTGGATGTCGAAGATGGTTTTCTGAGGTTACTCAAATCAGATGGGTATGTTCGATTTTTAGTGCTCTCAAATTTAAATTTAATGAAATCTCTGTGCTGATGACGGGAATGTTAGCATAGGGATGTATTTCTAGCATCTCTATATCTGATTAACCCAGAAACGCGTTCACAAGTAATCTAATTTCGAGTGAACTTTCGTTATGTTTCCCTCTATGCCTACGTGAATTGTTTTTGAGTATACATTGTTTGGGAGACTCTTCCTACAGTAGAAGAAATGGCTAAATTTTTTGGGTGCTATTTCTAAAATTCGGTATGTGGTAAAGCAAATTTTTTTGCTGAACCCTAATTGTATAAAGTAATGTTTAAATTTACCGTAAATGGTCATTTTACATACTGAACACTGCTTTGGTAAAATTATTAATTATTAATTAATTAATTAATTATGCCCTTTATTATTATTGACTATATATATATATATATAATATATATATATATATATATATATACTAATATATATATATATATATATATATATATATAATACATATATATATGTATATATAAATATACTATATATCATGTGTATATATTTATTATATATTATATATATTATATATTATATTATATATATATGTATATATTTTATATGTGTAATATAACATATATTAAAATATATATTATATATATAGTTACGAGGATGTACTTTCATAGCAAGTGGCCTCATCTGAGATCGTGTGCTGGAACGAAAACAATACCAGCGTGGAAGGTGTTTATAAGCTATTTAAAAAAACCACAATGTCCGTTAGATTCACTTCAACATTTAAATTTAATTTGCCAAAATAGCTTCGTCGCTTTGAGACTGCGACCTGTTCACTGACAAAATTCCGTGCTGCATCTCTTGTTATATATATATATATATATGTGTGTGTGTGTGTGTGTGTGTGTGTGTGTGTGTGTGTGTGTGTGTGTGTGTGTGTGTGTATTGTTATATATATAGCATTATATCGATATACGTATATACCACAGCTTATCTATCATTTCATTCACAAAATTTTATATAATGATTTTGCATCCGCACACACACACACACACACACACACACACACCCACACACATTTCGCTCTCCGCCACCAGTAAAAGAAACTTGTTCACCAGCAAACTATTTCCAATTTATTTCTGTGTGCAGTTAATTTTTTGCTTCATAACATTTGTCAATGGTGGAAGCACGTTTCCTCTGTTGGAAAGTACACAATCTTAAAGCTATTTGTGTCTGCCAAAACGGTGTTAAAATTTTGCCGAGATAAACCAAGTTTTGACAAATATTGCAACATTTAGAAATCGTATATTTAGCGCCATATTTAATGGTTTCACACCCAGAATATATCACACGCATACACACATGCTTGTATATAAGTATATATATAGCTTTGTATGTGTGTGTGTCTGTTTGTGTATGTGTGTGTGTGTGTGTTCTTGTATCGCTATACATTTGTGTGCACGCTCATATATGCATGTTCACACGTACGTGCACACGTATGTATATGCACGTACATACTTGTACGGGAACCAAGTAAACATGCGTTTGTGTATATATTTGTACATATGCGTAGAGAGCGGAGTAACCGATTGAGTGTGTGAGTGAGTGAGTGTGTGAGTGAGTGAGTGAGTGAGTGAGTGAGTGAGTGAGTGAATGAATGAGTGAGTGAGTGAGTGAGTGGGTGATATATACAGAAACATAGATGGATAGATACAGAGAAACGGTAAACCTTATGAAACTCTTCATACTCTTCTATATGTCCTGTTTCAGTCGAAGGATTACGCTCCCTGCTACGAATCTACCAGCGTTTCCTCCAGCTCTTCATGCACTTAGGGAATCCTTTCCATTTGTTTGAATACGAGCTTCATTATCTTTCTTCTTAGACTCTTTTGCATCAATTAATCGAGCAAAGGCGCGCTACCTTTCTCTATGTACCTCTTCCATATCGTCTCCTTTCACTTGAGACATTGTGGAGCTTCTTATGAACCATAACTTCTGCGAAAGATCAAATTACATGGTTGCCGGTGATCGTGGCATCTTTGATATTTGTACTATTTACCCAAATCTAGCTATTGAATTAACGTTTCGAATACTAATTTTGTATGTGTAATTCTAACATTATGTAACGCTAAGAATTGATTAATTTTCACGTTTTATTTTCTAAAGGGTATTTTTGTGATTGAAAATAATTCTTGTGGCCTGTTCTGTTCTTTTCGTGCTATTTCTGATAAAATCCTTCCTGCTAATTCTGATGTGGCAATTTTATAAATATTACAAATGCCAAATAGTAGAATTTTATATAGCTTTAAAAATATTTCGGCGAGATTTTCACCTTCCAAGGTTATAAGACGGAACTTTACATATTCTGTTGGGAAGGGGGGGGGGAGCTAACAAGGCCTCAAACATTTTAGCTTGAAAACATCCTCAAAAATAATAAAACCAAGAGAAACAAATTTGTACCACCATATTTACACGTTAAAAAAGTCCAGACGGTACTTGCCAGATAGTTGGGAACGCTTTGGCTGGGTTACGAGACTATTAAACAATCTCCTATGAGATACTCTCACAACAATTCAATAACCGTTGGAAAACCGATTGTGGCAGTGACTCTATCCTAGCAATATCTTCAGAAGGAATTTTTGTATTCCGAAATATATTAGACTATGAATAATTAAATTATAACAGTTATTATAGTACACTCTGCGTTGTTGTGCCAATGAAGACACGTTATATTTCACAAAGAATACA
>NC_043010.1:23240524-23243024 GCF_006345805.1 Octopus sinensis | reverse complement strand
AGATCTAAAAGGCTCTCAAACAAATAGAAAAATCCAGCGGAGGAAGATTTGATTTGGTTTTTCTCAAACGAGAAAAACTTCGAACAAGATCAAAAAGTTAACAGAAGAAATGACAGAAGGTTTTATGCAAAACCTTCTGAAGTTCCAAGTGTTATGCATAAAAAAATTTCCTGCAACTGTCATGGTTTTAGGGGTTGTCAGCAATGAAGGACATGTCATACCTCCTTACTTCTTTCCACAAGGCGTTAGAGTTAACTCTGCCGCCTACATTGATGTCCTAGAAATAATAGACAGTGTATACAATGGAAGGCCGTATGTGTTTCAGTAAGACTCTCCACTATCACACACGGCTCTAGTAATACAGGAATAGATGGCTGAAAATTTTCACGATCACATAACCCCTAACATTTGGCTTCCTAACTCCCCAGATCTCAATCCATTGGGCTATTACATGTCGAGCGTTGTTGAGAGAGAGAGAGAGGGGTCAATGAACATTTCCATAATACCAAAAATTCTATGAAAGCTACCATAGTCGGAGTAATGTCCAAAATGAACCAGGACCCCTTCATTCGCGCATGTACATGAGTTCGATCTCAGAAAGAAACAGTTGTTGAAGCTGAAGGTGCCTTTATTAAATATCATAATAGAAAAGGTTTATTTTTATCCTCATAGCATTTTTTTGATAAATAAAGTTATTATCTGCTGTTATATATTTGTTATTTTTTTATAAACATGAATCTGTCCTCAAATATCTTACGCACTCTGCATATATATGTATGTATGTACAAGGTGGCGAGCTGGCAGAATCGTTAACACGTCGGCAGAAATGCTTAGCGGTATTTCGTCTGCCGTTACGTTCTGAGTTCAAACTCCGCCGAGGTCGACTTTGCCTTTTATCCTTTCGGGGTCGATGAAATAAGTACCGGAGTCGATCTAATCGACTTAATCTCTTTGTCTATCCTTATTTGTCCCCTCTGTGTTTATACCCCCCCCGTGGGCAATAACGCAATACATAAATATATATATATATATATATATAATATGCAAAAGGAAACATTAAAACATTTATTTCTTGGAAAAAAAACAGTGGTTGGATCTTTGGTTTTCTTCCTCTGTTTTCCCTTTATTTTTTTCTAGGGGCCTTCAGAACTGGGGTAGTCTAAAGTCGGTAGGGTGGACTCATTTTCTCAATGGACACTAGTTAGGAATGTAAGCTGAAACGCGAACCCGTTTACAAAAATCCAACGGTGGGATGATTGTTATAGATCGAGCGATGGTTGAAGGCTACTACTCGAATGTTTATATTATTTTATACGTAGGAGACCACAATAAGTGACTCAAGTGTTTAGAGTTTCGTGCCAAATCACTTGTTGATTGTGTTTACTATTATTTAGCACGAAACTCTAAGCCTCTCTGTCGCTGATGTATCCTCGCAGCCGTATGCATGTGCGCTGTTTTGCTTGTCTGTATACCTATGTATGATGGCTGTGTGTCTGTCTGTTTCTATGTGAGTATGTATATGCGTGTGTGCGAGAGTGACTGTGCGTGTAAGTGTACGTATGTGTGTGTATGTGTGGGTATTTGTGCGTGTGTATTATTTTTGCTTGTGTGTATGTTTATTATGAATGTATGTGTCTGTGTGTGTATATATATATTTATAAACACGTGCACGTGTGTGTGTGTGTATTTGTGTTATGGCTTCGCTGGGATAGATAAAATTGCATTCTATTCTATTAACGCCACCTGCTTACGTCAGCAGGTGGCAGCAGTGACGTCTTCCTGATTTGCAATGACGTCACTTGACTACCATAATTATCACTCAGCAATCTCTGGAGTCATCCCGTAGCAATATGGAACGGTTGATGCATGTTTACATCGATCTCTCATAATACACATTCTTCGTGGGTACATTTATAGTTTTGTTAATGTTTTCTTCTTTCTTTTTTTCTTTTTTTAGGGTGATAATTAATTTTGCTTTTCTATGATGAAAGAATTTTATAGCAAACTATTTTACGACTATGTTTTGGTAAAAAGTAATTGCCAAAAGTGTGTGACTTCTGAAAAGCACAACGTTTGATTTTGGAAAACGAGGGATTCGCAGAATGGTTACAGCATCAAATAGAATATCATTGAGATTCTCGTTCTGCCTCTCTGCGTTCTGAATTCACACTCTGCCTGGATCATCCTAGTTTTTCAACCTTTTAGGATCAATAAAGTACCATTTCAGAAGGCGGCCCGATTTTTCTTTACCACTCTCTCAATCTCTCTTTTTCTTTTTTCCTTTTTCTCTCCTTTCCCCACTCTCTTCGTGCTGTCTCTCTGTATCTATATATCTCTGTCTCTCGCCCTCTCTTGCGCCAGTAATTTCTATATCCAGCCTTGTTACAGAGTGTTTCGCTCGCTGTACCTGGGGGTTTTATTAACGGTACACGTGTCTGTGCTCTACTTAACTGCTTTCACGTTAATTTCAAGCAAACGAATATATTTTGGTGAGTATCAG
>NC_043010.1:23193024-23235524 GCF_006345805.1 Octopus sinensis | reverse complement strand
TGTGGTGGCGCAATGGCTCAGTAGTTAGGGTAGCTGACTCGCGGTTTCGATTCCCAGACCGAGCGATGTGAGTGTTTATTGAGTGAAAAAAAACTAAAGCTCCACGAGGTTCTGGCAGGGGTGGTTGTGAACTCTGCTGTATTCTTTCACCACAACTTTCTCTCACTCTTTCTTCCTCTTTCTGTTGTACCTGTATTTTAAAGAGCCAGCCTTGTTACATTCTGTGTCACGCTAAATCTTCCCGTGAACTACGTTAAGGGTACACATACCTGTGGAGGGCTCAGCCACTTGTACGTTAATTTCACGAGCAGGCTGTTCCGTTGATGGGATCAACTGGAACCCTCGTGGTCGAAACGACGGAGTGCCACTTATTGTATCGTCCGCTGAATGACCAGCATCAATCACTTGTCTACAGAATTCCTTACCCTGCATTGCCCTTAATAAGTCTTTTATCAGTAGACAAATATCTTCAAAAAACATGTCCTGGCAGGATGATTCCTAGATCGCTTTCCGTATGTTGGTTTCCACACCAGTATTTACCTCACTGCTTCTTCCTTGCAACAAAAGTATTATCTTCAGAATCTTTGTCTTCTTTATTTTATGGTGGGGGTAACTCTTGGACGATTACCAAGAAGACTCTCGTTTGTTGTGTCGGAATGCCATTTGATGTTAAGTTTTAAATGATACAGTTCTATATTTAAGAGATGAGGAATCATGTACACTATTTACATTATTTACATTTGACAGATATTTGTCCTCGTCTCGTTTGTTGTTAGCACAACATTTCGGCTGATATAACCTCCAACTTTCTTCAGGTATCTTGGGGAAATTTCGAACTTGGGTTCTCATTCTTAAGGTATTTTTTGATGCCAGTGTTGTTGTTGTTGTTATTATTATTATTATTATTATTATTATTAGTAGTAGTAGTATAGTAGTAGTAGTAGTAGTAGTAGTAGTAGTAGTAGTGGTGGTGGTGGTGGTGGTGGTGGTGGTAGTAATAGTAGTAGTAGTAGTAGTAGTAGTAGTAGTAGTAGTAGTAGTAATATTCAGGTTACTGCCTGAAATTCACTCCGTAATTTCCCACGGGCATATGGTGTAGTGGTTAAGAGCGCGAGCTACTAACCCCAAGATTCCGAGTTCGATTCCAGGCAGTGAACTACTACTACTACTACTACTACTACTACTACTACTACTACTGCTGCTGCTGCTGCTGCTGCTACTACTACTACTACACTACTACTAATAATAATAATAATAATAATAATGATAATAATAATAATATTTCTGGTTGAAATATCTGACAGGAATACACAAAAAGCTGGCTGAAAACTTTAACAACAAATCGGCAGAGCCTGAATGGCTCACGAAGGGGAAAAGCATCTTAATTCCGAAATCCAATGAGACAGCAAAACCAGAAAACTACAGACCTATAACCTGTCTCCCTAAAATGTACAAAGCATTCACTGCAGTAATATCACAAAGATTGAACAAGCACTTAGACGAAAACAACCTGTTTCCAGAAGAGCAGAAGGGGTGCCGCAAAGGCTCATATGGCTGTAAAGATCAACTAATGATCAATAAAGCTATAACTGAAGACAGCCACAGAAAGAAGAAAGGCCTCAGTATGGCCTGGATCGACTACAGAAAGGCGTTTGAAATCATCTCCCACACATGGATCCACGAAACACTAGCCATTAACAAAGTAGCACCAACAATTATAAAATACATTGGACACTCTATGGCAGACAGTGCTACAGCTCCAAACAAAAGAGGGACTCGTGAAAACCAAAGCCATTCCCATTAGAAGAGGAATATTCCAGGGAGACACGCTATCTCCACTCCTTTTCCGCTTGGCACTGCTAAATAGAACTGGATGCGGATATAAATGTTACGGCAAAACGATCAGCCACCTTTTATATATGGATGACCTAAAACTATACGCTACAAATGACAAACAGCTGGAAACACTATTAAACACATTTCATGGATTTACCAAAGAAATAGATATGAAATTTGGATTAGAAAAATGCGCCAAAGTAACCCTGAAAAGAGGAAAACAAGTTAAGAGCAGCAGCATCACACTAGATAAAGCCAATGAAATAAGAGAATTAGACCAAAGCCAAACTTACAAATACTTAGGAATCCATGAACTAGATAAGACACAACACACACAAATGAAAGAGAAAATAAAGAAAGAACACTATAGACGAGTTAGATCAATACTAAAAACAGAGCTCAATGCTAAAAACAAGATAATAGGTATTAACACTTTAGCCGTCCCAGTTATAAGTTACAGCTACAATATCCTTAACTGGACGCTAAATGAACTAACCAAAATAGATATGAAAACAAGAAAAATAATGACAGGATCTAGGATGCATCACCCAAAATCTGACATAGAAAGGCTATATATACAACGTATAGAAGGTTGTAGAGGCCTTATAAAGCTGGAAAACTACTATAAAATAACCACCATATGACTGCAAAAATACCTACTTCAGAAGCAAGAAAAACTGATACAAATAGCAGCAAAACACGAGCAAAACAAAAAATTGTTCTCAGTATTTAAGGAAGCTGACAAATACAAACAAGAAATCATACCACCTAACAAATATGAAGAAGAGAAGAAGAAGAAGAAGAGAAGAAGAAGAAGAAGAAGAAGAAGAAGAAGAAGAGAAGAAGAAGAAAACACAACAAAAGCTATAGGAAAACAAGAAAAATAATGAACAGGATCTAGATGCATCACCCAAAATCTGACATAGAAAGGCTATATATACAACGTATAGAAGGTTGTAGAGGCCTTTAAAGCTGGAAAACTACTATAAAATAACCACCATATGACTGCAAAAATACCTACTTCAGAAGCAAGAAAAACTGATACAAATAGCAGCAAAACACGAGCAAAACAAAAAATTGTTCTCAGTATTTAAGGAAGCTGACAAATACAAACAAGAAATCATACCACCTAACAAATATGAAGAAGAAGAAGAAGAAGAAGAAGAAGAAGAAGAAGAAGAAGAAGAAAACACAACAAAAGCTATATGAAATCCAAACTAAAACCAAGCCTAAAACCAGCAAATGAAATCCAAACTAAAACTGGAACAGCAACGGACCATGATAAAGCGATGGCAAGAAAAGCTCCTTCATGGCAAGTACTGGACTAAACTAAATGCAAAATAAATAGACAAAGTAAAATCCTAGCAATGGTTGAGAAGCTCAGGTCTCAAAGCAGAGACAGAGGGATTTTTAATTGCAGCCCAAGACCAGAAATTACCAAAAACATGTAATGAAAAGAAATATAACAAGTAACTGCAGAATATGTGGAGATGGACAAGAAACAATAAATCATATTATCTCTGGCTGCCCAGTCCTGGCTAAGACGGAATATATTCACAGACACGACAGAGTTGGGAGCTACATACACTGGAAGCTATGGCAACATTATGGAATAACAACAGAAAAAAGATGGTATTGGCACACACCAGAAAAGGTCACAGAAAACGAGAAAGCAACCATACTCTGGGATATGCCAATACACACAGATAGTGAAATTAAGGCCAACAGACCAGATATAGTTGTCAGAGATCATGAAGAAAAAAAATGCTTACTAATTTAATACCAGCAGATGACAACTTGTCTCTAAAAGAAATGGAGAAACTTTCAAAATACAAAGACCTGGAAATAGAGGTAACTAGAATGTGGAATCTAAAAGCAGAAACAATTCCTATCAGAGTAGGCAGGATAAAGAAATATTCAGACAAATACATAACAAAAATACCACGACTTACAAACACATATAACATACAGAAAATAGCACTACTAGGCACTGCACACATCCTACGCAGAACACTTTCAATACAGTAACCATCAGAGCATCACAACAAATCACAGCACATACCCAAGGCACACAGAGCTGCGCTCGGTAGTGAAGTGAAAGGACGTTATAAAAATAAAACTACTGAAAGATAATAATAATATAATAATAATAATATAATAAAATAATAATAATAATAATAATAATAATAATAATAATAATAATAATAATAATAATAATAATAATAATAATAATAATAATAATAATAACAACAGCAACAACATCAACATCGAAAAATACCTAAGGAATGAGAACCCAGGTTCGAAATTTCCCCAAGACACCTGATGAAGGCTGGAGAGTATATCAGCCGAAACGTTGTGTTAACAACAAACAAGATGAGGACAAATATCCGTCAAATGTAAATAATGTAGATAAGTCTTAAATGACTAAAAAAGAAAGAAAAGAAAATATGAAGCACATCAGATCAATGGTTTCCAATTACTTATACTTCAGCTCCTTTCATCGAATGGTGTCCTTCCAACTTCCTACAAACGCCTTCTACTCTGTGTTTCTGAAAGAGAAAAAAATTAAAGTAAAATTTAATAAGCTGAGTTTAAAAGGGTCACTATCCTTATTTTTGACAAAGTGTTTGGAGTACAAAGACAGACATGTTGGCCACAATTGGATCACCTTTGATTACAAATTCTAGCAGAAATCTGAAAGCAAAAAACAAGGAACCTAACACTTTAAAACTTCTATACGATTTCTCAGTCTACCAGAAATAATAGCTAAGTCCCCTTCAAAGCACATCCTACTCCTTTGAAACAAGGTCCTACATATTAAACAAAACATATTAAATAAATTATTGAGGAAAGACAGTAAGATAGTGAAAACTGAAAGCAAATGACAGGATGTGTTCTTAATCTTCGCTCTCCTCAATTTAGGCTGACCTCAAACTAAACAACAACGACAACGACGATTACAACCGTTGTCAAAAACTATTATTTCGTATTGGCCCTTCATATTCACTTATTGGTTTATTAATTTATCCATTGCGTCATGATTTTTCTGCTTTGTTGAGGAATGTCACTTCGTATTAAATCAGATTAAAATTATTTTGCAAGTATACTATAACAGAAGTAGAAACACAAAATCTCTCTTCTTTTCTAAATAACTAAACGTTTCACAAAAAAACATTTACTCTTTTACTCTTTTACTTGTTTCAGTTATTTGACTGCGGCCATGCTGGAGCACCGCCTTTAGTCGAGCAAATCGACCCCATGACTTATTCTTTGTAACCCTAGTACTTATTCTATCGGTGTCTTTTTCCGGACCGCTAAGTGACGGGGAATAAATACACCAGCATCGGTTGTCAAACAATGCTAGGGGGACAAAAACAGGCACACAAACATACGCGCGCGCGCGTGCGCGCACACACACACACACACATATATATATATATATATATATATATATATATATATAATATATATATATGTACATATATACGACGGGCTTCTTTCAGTTTCCGTCAACCAAATCCACTCACAAGGCTTTTGTCGGCCCGAGACTATAGTAGAAGACACTTGCCCAAGATGCCACGCAGTGGGACTGAACCCGGAACCATGTCGCTGGTAAGCAAGCTACTTACCACACAGCCACTCCTGCGCCTATTTGATTAATTTTGCTATAGAAGGGAGAAAGTGAGAGAGCGGGGAAGAGGAGAGAGAGAGGAGGAGAGAGAAAGAGGAGGGATACATATTTTGACAAAAACAGAGGTAGGAAAGACATACAATGAAAACATTTCATAAAGTCATTTTTTGGATCGTATTTTGTTGGTTGAGTAGAAAGGGGTAAGTAAAAATAATTTGAAAAGTTACGTAGAGAATGATACGAACGTCCACGTAGGCGGTCAGTTACATTGTGGGAGTGGGAGCCAGTCGATTAGATCAACCCCAGTTCACAACTAGTAATTAATTTATCGACCCCGAAAGGATGAAAAGCAAAATCGACCGCGGCGGAATTTGAACTCATAACGTAGCGGCAGACGAAATACCACTAAGCATTTCTACCCAGCACGTCACACATTTGGATATTCCACCCTTTATCATTTTTTTATTCATTTAAATTATAAAACCGCATGGCACTCGATGTGACAATCCATCCTTACAAACGTTAGATGTCCAGTCGCTCATTTCATTTTCTAAATTGAATCATTTACAACTCTTTTCCTGATTCATCTATTTGTATAACAACATTTCATCCAGGCTAGTAGACTCTCTCTCTCTCTCTCTCTCTCCTCTCTCTCCCTCTCTCTGCAAGCGTAGACACAGCTCTCTCTTCTATTCCAAACTTTGTTATGGCTTCTGCTTGCCTCTCCACCAGCGACAAATTCTTGTAGCTAAAGTTTGTGGCGAACTGCATGTAATTTACTCGTTGACACACGGATGGGCAAAGCTTAAAATTATGTTGAACAGGTTTAAAACCAGCAACAGGGTGTAACTGGATACATTGGTAATTAGTCTAGTTGAGGGAAGTGGATATACCGATAATTAGGCGAACTGTAACAAAGCACCGGTTAATTGGTTTGTAGTTTACTATTTGTACCGCCTGCACCACTCCAAACGAGTCTGATATGTTTACATACCACACTGCAAGAGGTATGTCGCCTTCCAATTCTTTCTATATCTGTGGATGAATAAAGAGTAGATAATACGGTCATATGTAATCATTTGTGTTACATAGGTGTCGGTAAGCGTTCCCGAAAACTTTTTATTTCGTTTTTGAAGAGGAAAAGTATGTTGTGAAGATGTCTGACAAGACTAAAATCATTTCATGCTTTATGGAAGCGTTAAGTAAAGGATGAAGGATCAGACAGCTTTCCGTTATGCCTACGATAAGGAGAATCATGTAAAGTAGTGGATGATGCTTCAAACTACAAGTGCTGAAAATATTACAAGGGATTTGAAAATCGAGGCTCGAAAATTGTACGGAGTCAGACCTAACATGAATATACGGTGTGAGTGTGTGTGCGTGTGTACCGTATATATGCACATATGTATGTATATATATATATATATATATATGTGTGTGTGTGTGTGTGTGTGTGCGTGTGTGTGTGTGTGTGTGTGTGTGTGTGTGTGTGTGTGTGTCTGTGTGTCTGTTTTTATGTATATATATGTATGTATGTAAGTAAATATATATGTATATCCTATTTTTTTTAATTATTATAAATCTTCCATTGAGGAGGGAGCAGGTTTCCAACAATGAAACAAAGCTCCATCTTTGGGAACTTAAGAAATGTTTTACATATTTTTACTGTTCCTCTCATAGATTCCACTTGTAATGTAGGAATTAGCCAGTCGATTTCTCTTTCTGAAAATCCCAGTTTATCCAGATTCTCTTTTAAGTATTTATTAACAAAACCTAGTGCTCCAATTATTATTGGTATGAATATGAATTCATAATTCGGATATCGAAACTGTATGTATGTATGTATGTATGTATGTATGTATGTATGTATGTATGTATGTATGTATGTATGTATGTATGTATGTATGTATCTATCTATCTATCTATCTATCTATCTATCTATCTATCTATATATATATATATATATATATATATATATATATATATATATATGTATCTATCTATATCTAGCTATCTATGTATATATCTACCTATGTATGTAAGCACACACATGCACACACACACATACACACACAAACACACGCACACACACAGAGGCGTCTTTCATATCAAGAAACTCAATAGAGTGCAGCGTTATTAAAGATGCTCACTCGCCAAAAGCCAACCACATAAGAAAGATGGTCAAATCGATTGGCCCCTTCCCCCCCAAATTTCAGGCTTTGTGCTTAGAGTAGAAACGAATATATCGACAAAGCAAGGCGGCGAGATGGCAGAAACGTTAACACGCCGGGCGAAATGCCTAGCAATATATCACCCGTCTTTATCTGCCGAGGTCGACTTTGCCTTTCATCCTTTAGGGAGTTGATAAATTAAGTACCAGTTGCGTACTGGGATCGATCAAATCGACTGGCCCCTTCCCCAAAAATTTCGGGCCTTGTGCCTAGAGTAGAAACGAATATATCAACAAAGCAAGGCGGCGAGATGGCAGAAATGTTAACACGCCGGGCAAAATGGTTAGCGGTATTTCGTCTGTGTTTACATTCGGAGTTCAAATTCCGCCGAGGTCGACTTTGTCTTTCATTTTTTCGGGGTCGGTAAATTAAGTACCAGTTGCGTCAAATTCACTGGTCCCTTCCCCCAAAATTTCGGGTCTTGTGCTTAGAGTAAAAAAGAATATATCGACAAAGCTGAACTTGGGTGTAGTTGAAGAAAGGAACGTAAAGTGACTGACGAAATACCGCTCTACCGATGTTCTCAATTCACCAATAGGCTGGAACTAAGCAAGAATCCGTTCGTTTTTTTATCTGTAGGTCTTATATATACCACCTGTGCCACTCATGCGTTAAAAACTAGATTTTTTTCATCTTATTTGAAGCTATAAAATTTTTAAAAGACTGTATCGGGATTCTACCTTAAAATAGAATGTACGAAAGAAGTTAGAGCAATGTAAATTAATATAACGTTTATGATGTTAAGTATAAATTGTTATTATGATATGCAACATGTTTATTTAAATATGTATGCATCGAGTTCCTTCTCATTCAGTTAGTCTACACGGCATTATATTAAGCTATAGGACATTATATTAAGTTATACTACCCAAGACACTTTTCTGAGGAAGACTTATATGTAACTTATAAATACATAGAAACATACGCACATACCGATATATGCATAGACGCACGCACAAATTTATACTCGCGTGTACACACACACACACACACACACACACATACAAACACATACACACACACATACACATACAAACACATACACACACACACACACATATATATATAAGAAAGATAGAGAGAGTGGAGAGATTGATAAATAAATCCATGCACACTCACTTATTTACATGAATACACACACAAACATGTATGTGTGTGTGTGCATTTGTGCGCGTTTCTAATTAACTTTGAAATAAGAATTTCATTACAGAGAAAGGATGAGCCATTCGTATGTATGAAAAATGTCTTAGTCATATGACTATGGTGGACAGGCTACGATATGTGATATCTGAAGATTTAATCATTCACAAATCACTTCCTACTAAACATGAATAGCAACTAATAGGAAATAATGGCTTAATTGCATTCAGGGAAGTTGTTTTTACAACGCAAAATACCTGTTTTCTATGACATATATTCACACAGGCACGCACATACATACGTACATAAATACATACATACATATTCGTATTATATACTTCTGCATAAACACACACACACACACACATACACATATATACAAATAGACGTAGGGGCAAAAGCAGAGCTTCATCAATAGAATCTGACAACGAGTTAGGACACTGCGTGATGCAGCCATTAAATTTCAACCATATTTCTTCCGGTTTTTTTTTCACTTTGTTCTTCTTTCTCTTCGCAAATACCTTTCAGTGTTCCCTTGCTATTATCCTCAGAGTTAAATGCAACACATGTACACGGAAACACACACATAAGCATACACACACACACGGAAACACACATCCATACACTCGCACACCGCGCACGCACGCACACACACGCACACACATATAAAACACACACACACATACAAACACATAAGCATGCACTCGCACACACGCATACCAACATATACATATGCGCACACACGCACACGCACACACATATATGCGGTCCCCAGTCGGTGATTAAGCCAACGTTACAGGTGTTGTGACTGTCCGTATCGCATGTATGGAAATACCAGGAATTTTGACAATGTCTTTTACACTATACTTTCGCTTATTCTTCAGGATTTACATGCATAGGTGCTATATATTCCGTTTAGTTTCGGAAGCTAACACATTGACAATGGATTCCTCTTGTAAAAAGACCTACACATATTTTCTTTCTTTTCTGTCTTGTAAACAGTATCTCTTCTCGTCATGTTACATAACCTTAAACAAACTCGCTAACTTCGACATATTTCTCTGCCGACGCAATCCTCTATTACTGTCTGTGTACTCTGGTATTTTAGCTTTAAGACTAACACAGAGCGAACCATTTCTTTAAAATCTGTTGCAATAGTGAATAATTACTTCAACAAATAGATAATGATATTCCCTATTGCCCAATTCCAATCTGACCTTTATTTCCAACAACAGTTTTGCGTGTCAACGGCTGAAAACATCTATGATAATATCTTTATAAGCCTATATCTCGCAATCTGGTCTGTTTTTAAACAACTCATTTGATAGATAATGTAAACTGTATTTAACAATTTGGTTTTATTTTACGTCTCTTGTGTACTCGGGTCTGTTTACTTACAGCCTGCCATATATACATACATACAGTAATACATAAATGTATGCAGGCATACATACATGCATACATACATAAATATATGCATACATACACGAATATATATATACATACATATGAGTATATACATACAGATTACCTTCGAAACACTGAGTAGACGAGGCAGGGGCAGCTGAAGAAGGGGAATATTCCTTGTGTTGTATGTCTTGTGCTCTGTTTTTTCGTTGTTTGAAAAAAGTCCGTTTCCATGGTTTTGTTTTTATGCTTTTGTTTCTCATTGTGTTCGACGTTTTTTTTATTTTTTGGTGTCCTGAACCCATATATGCGTGTATATATACATAAAGATGTAGGTATGTACATATATGTATGTATATATGCATATGTTATATTTATTATTTTGTTATAATATATATATATATATATATAATATATATATATATAGAGAGAGAGAGAGAGAGAGAGAGAGATATGTATGTATATGCATGAACATATAGATGTGTGTGTGTGTGTTTTGATATACCTTCAAGTAGACATATACACATAACACACACATATGCATACATATACAAACATACACACGCACACGTCTTAGGGAAGTGTGACAGAATGGTTATGAAATTCACTTCGTGAACATAAGGCACCGGGTACGATCCCATGCCGTGGTACTTTTGGTAAGTGCCTATTACTATAGCCTTATGTTGACGTATACGATGTTAAATTTTGTAGACGGAAACTGTATAGAAACCTGTCAGGTGGATTTTACTTTGCTTGCCATCAAATTATCTATAAAGACATGTATCATTAGTCCCTTAAAGCCACATTGAAGGATGCCTATCAGATATTGCTAAACGACGGATCATTGACAAACCACTTTGGCGTAATAGATACGAATGTTTTCTCTTGAATCGTTAGAAACTCAAGGAAAATTCCAGCAAAAATTATAAAAGGGTATTAATTACTAATATCTTAATATCTTCAAGTCGACAGTTCTATTCATGACAGTAGAATGAAAGTCACTTTGCTTTTCAGGTATAAAGAGTATTTTCTAACAGCTTCCCGAAGAGACATGATGGTAATTATAATCTGTGGAGACATAAGGACAGCCCTTGTTGAGATGCTTTGGCCGAATTTATATATCCTGAGTTATAACCGATCTATCAAAGATCAGTGTAGCGGCTCAATGTCCCTGTGGTTAGGGCAGCGGACGCGCGGTCGTAGGATCGAGGTTTTGATTCCCAGACCAGTTGTTGTGTGTGTCTATTGAGCGAAAATACCTAAAGCTCAACGAGTCTCCGACAGGTGTTGGTGGCGAACCCTGCTGTACTCTTTCACCACAACTTTCTCTCACTCTTTCTTTCTGTTGTACCTGTATTTCAAAGGGCCAGCCTTATCGCACTCTGAGTCACGCTGAATCTCGCCGAGAACTACGTTAAGAGTACACGTGTCTGTGGAGTGCTCAGCCATTTGCACGTTAATTTCACAAGCAGGCTGTTCCGTTGATCGGATCAACTGGAACTCTCGTCGTCGTAACCGACGGAGTGCCTCGACAATCAATGATCAGAAGAGACTGTCATTGCATTCTATATTTAATTAGTATTAATTATATAAAGATATAGAGGATTGTCCCCTCCCACTTTTTACCATGTGCATTAATTTTGAAAAAAATATACGATTACATCGTTGCTAAAAGTGTAAGTTTAATTAATCAAAAAATTCTGTTTATTACACCAACTTCGCTAACACCCACTCAACAATTGAACATGTATACACTTGACATCCCTGGATATTTTTCTCATCCATTACTGTAACTTATTAACGCCAATTGATTTTTTTTCTCTCCATTCGTTAAAATATTGCTGTTTAGACTATGTTTTAATTAATTAATCAAAACTATACTCCTAGTGACACGGAATGTATATGAATAATTCTGGTAAACATCAGTAGACTATGTTTTGCTGGTGAGTTCTAATGAGAGCGAAATATGTTGCCAGGTTTTTCTGGAATGCTAAAGCTCTAACAAACGCCACCACATTGCATTCAATACGCAATTAAGAGCAATTAATTAAAATTACATAATTGTTATCTATCACATTTTTACCAGAAATATTCATATAGATATCGCTTACATCGTGTCACTAAGAGTATAATTTTAATTAATTAATTAATTAAAATATCTTGGCTTATTACAAGAAGTATGCTTTTGCCTTAAGCTTCATTTTACTGTAATTACTTGGAAGTGACTAATGACAAACTCCCTCCGTTCCTTCAAGCTGTTTCGATGGAGCTGAAAAGGGAGACGTTGCTGTTTTCCCTTTCTCTGGTTAAACCATTAGCAGACATACATGAACACACACACACACACACACACACACACACACACACACACCACACACACACACCACACACACACACGTGCGTGTGTGTGTATCCTTCCGTTTACCACTAATACAGATATAAGCGGAAAATAACTTTATATATCGTTCGTTCATCAAATCTTTTGCTCACTTTACCAGATTTTGTAAGTTAGATTCTTTGGAAAAATTTTCTGGGTGGTCTGAACGAGTAGCAACGATATAAAGTTTCCGACATGAATTTACAGCGTTTGATATTTTAATATTATCTCATACAATGTATAAATATAGAATTTAATGTTTCGTTTGGAGTCGCCGTTACAGATATGTTCGCAGAGCCTGACACAGACAGATGCATGATGCAAGCACGTATACCAACACGCAAACACACACATGCAACCAAGCAGTCATGCTAAAATGTTTTTTTGGGGGGGGAATTGAATAGGAATGTACATGTGGATCTAGATCCATTTGTTTGTGTGAACTTTTGCCTGTGTCCGGGTATGTCATTATTCAATTTTATTTCAACATTTCTTGCCAATGGAGAAAGAGACGGTTTCTAAGGCACTCAGAAATTTGGATAATTCTTTATTAGCGTGTGTGCTTGTTAGCGTATATGCGTGCATGTATGTGTGCATGTGTGCATGTGTGCGTGCGTGTGTGTGCATGCTTGTGTGTGCCTGGGTGTACGTCTGTGTGTGCTCGTATGTGTGTCTCTGTTTGTATGTAAGTGTGTATATGTGTGTGTTTGTATGAATGTGTGCATGTGTGTGTGTTTGTATGTGTGCGTATGTGTGTGTATGTGTGAATAACAATCCGCTGAAGTAACCGATTTTGATGAGTGGTCACTCACGAAACTTTGAACCTTTGAGTCACATGGCAACCTCTGCCGATTGTTGATAATAATCCAGTCTATTAACTATAGGCACAAGGCCTGAAATTTGGGGGAGGGGGACACGTCGAATACCGCGACCCCAATTCACAACTGGTACTTAATTCATCGATCACGAAAAGATGAAATGCAAAGTCAACTTTGGCGAAATTTGAACTCAGAACGTAAAGACAGACGAAAAACCGCCAAACATTTTGTCCGGCACGGTAAAGGCTCTAAAGACACACTCGCTCGTTTTGAGTTCTATCTTCTCGTTTGCAGTACCAAACTTTCACACTCAAACACACACACACACACATACGCACACGCGCGCACACACACAGCATACACACAAGTACACACACACGCGCGCATACACACATACACACATACACATACATACGCATACACACATACACATGCACAAACACATACACACGCAGACACATACACACATACACATGCACATACACACTCACAAACACACGCACACATACACATACACATGCACAAATGCACTTATACGCGCACACACATACACACTCATACACACACATATACACACCTCCACACATGCACACACTCGCACAAGCTCACATATACACGCATACAAACACACATGCGCGCCGCTCACAAACACAAGTACACACACATACGCACACTCGCATTTCACACTGTATTTGAATATTATTTTGTGTACGTGTGCCTGTGTGTATCTGTGTGCGTGTGTAAGCTATACATAGCTATGTACTCATGTGTGCATGCGTATCTGAAGCAGTCGGAGCCGAATAATCTTTCCAGGAATTCATCGTACACATAGAATAGGTTTATAATGTGCATATTTTGACATGCATGGCTAAATATGATTATTAAGCTATTTAGCTTTTGATATATAAACGAATTACAAATGAAAAATATCGCATTCGACGAACAAAGTTGACATATAATTAATGGTAGATGTCAGTTAGTTATTTACACACAGCGATGCAGCTGCACATTTCAAAGATACATCTATGGTTAATATACACACATGCATATATATATATATATATATATATATATGTATACATATGTACATATACCATACATATATATATATATGTATATATATATATATATATATATATATATATATATATATATAATATATATATATATATTATATATATATATACATATATATATATATATGTACATACATACATATTTATATATATATATAATATGTAAGTGTGGATATGTACGATTTTTTACATAAATGTATAAATATGCCAATAATTCTGTTTGTGCATACATATGCACATACGCATACGTACAATACACACATACACATATATTTGTATGCCTGTGTGTGCGTGTGTCTGTGTGTATGTGTGCGTATATGGGTCTGTGCGTATATATATATATATATATATACACACACATACCCATATACGCACACATAAACAGACACGCGCACACACAGATATACAAATATATGTGTGCATGTATATATATATATATATATATATGTATATACACTACAGGAGTGGCTGTGTGGTAAGTAGCCGCTTCGCAATCACATGATTCCAGGTTCAGTCCCAGTGAGTGGCACCTTAGGCAAGTGTCTTCTACTATAGCCTCGTGCCGACTATAGCCTTGTGAGTGGAATTGGTAGACGATTTGGTGATTTGGATTTGGTAGGAGTGGCTGTGTGGTAAGTAGCTTGCTAACCAACCATATGGTTCCGGGTTCAGTCCCACTGCGTGGAATCTTGGGCAAGTGTCTTCTGCTATAGCCCCGGGCCGACCAATGCCTTGTGAGTGGATTTGGTAGACGGAAACTGAAAGAAGCCTGTCGTATATATGTATATATATATATATAAGTGTGTGTGTATATGTTTGTGTGTCTGTGTTTGTCCCCCTAGCATTGCTTGACAACCGATGCTGGTGTATTTACGTCCCTGTCACTTAGCAGTACGGCAAAAGAGACCGATAGAATAAGTACTGGGCTTACAAAGAATAAGTCCCGGGGTCGATTTGCTCGACTAAAGGTGGTGCTCCAGCATAGCCGCAGTCAAATGACTGAAACAAGTAAAAGAGTAAAAGAATAAAAGAGTAAAAGAGTATATATATATATATATATGTATGTATGTTTGTATGTATGTCTGTGTGTATGTATGCAGCAGAAGTCAAATCAACACTAGACTTTGGACCATTCTTAAACAGATCTCTTCAAAAACTTCAACTTAATATTTGCAGGATCTTGACACGTCTGCATAAATGCCTATCCCTTAATCAAATTCGTCAAGTGGATTATGCAAATGTTTATGGAATTCTGAGAGAAAAGGTCAGATAACAAAAAAAACAGCCGTTAATCAGTGTAATTGGCAACCGTCTCGCTGGTTTTAAAATAGTTTTGCGATCGAAGTCAGACTTTTGAAGTTAAAATCGAAAATACAACCTAAGTTCAACTTTTTCTGGTACGTACATGTGCATGTGTTTGTGTTTATTTTGTGTTTATATCTCCATAACCGAGCGGTTCGGCAAAAGAAGACCGATAGCATAAAAATAAGCATAGGGGTCGATTTGTTTGACAAAGCTCTTCAAATCCCGTGCCCCCAGCGCGGCCGTATTCCAATGACTGAAGCAAGTCAAAGACAAAAGTTAAAAAGGAAATTCGATTCTAGAATATTGATATATATATATATTACATTTTTACTTGTTGCAGCCTGCAGCCATGCTGGGGTTACTGTGCCTCCAAGTCTTTTTTTTAAAGCCTAGTACTTGTTCTTTTGCCGAAAAGCTAAGTTACGGAGACGTAGACACACCAACACCGGTTGTCAAGTGATGGGCTGGGGACAAGCTTGGACACAAAGGCACATTCACGCACAGACACAGACACACACACATGCACACACAATGCAAATTTTTTTTTAAATAACTGACTATAAGTAATAAACGAATGAATTGAAGATAAGCCGCATCTAAATTAAAATACAACTCCACACAATTGAGCGCAAAGAATATCAACATAAAACTGCAACCAGTTAAATCTCAAAAGATATTAAGTAAAAACCCTAATGAAGCTGCACCGGTCTTGTAGTAAGTTTGCAATTTCAACGGTTACCACCCGATGGAGTAGAAACCAATGTAGGTCTATTTAAGGGTGTATTTATATACAAAACTGAATTAAAGGTAATACTACTGCTGCTTCGTAATAATCCGTGATGTTTAAGCTGCATTCGGATTGGTCGAAGCCGTATTCTAAACATTAAGCTTGCTGGAGTGAGTGTTCTAAGAGTTACTGAAGCTGTCAAGAACTCAACTGTCAGTTAAACACATTTGAAATCTGATGATTACTCTTTGTATGAAAGCAATAATTTAACTTTATTAAACATATATATATATATATATATATATTATATATATATATATATATATATATATATATATATGAATGAAATTTATAAAAAAAACAAATGACGAAAAATGGTGTATGAACAACAATCAAGTTTAATAGTTTGACGCTCGGGCAAAATGAAAAAGTCTTTTACGTTTCGAGCATATGCTCTTCAACGGAAAGGAACAAGAGAAATAAACAGAAAGAGAATGAAAAAAACTTGTAGAGTTCAGTGGTCCGGCATCGCGAATATATATATATATATTTATACACACACACATATATATTTATACACCCACACACACACACATATATATATATATATATATATATATATATATATATATATATATATATATATTATATATATATGTAAACACACATACATACGACAGGTTTCTTTCAGTTTCTTACTTTCAATTTCCATCTACCAAATCCCAAACCTTTGGTCAGCCGGAGGTTGTAGCAGAAGACAGTTGCCCAAGATGCCACGCAGTGAATTTGAACCCGGGATCATGTGGTTGGGAAGCAGGCTTCTTAGCACACTGCTATTTCTGCGCTATATTAAATACACTCAACTAAAAGTAGAATTACCACTAGAAACAGGAATACTTATCGGCTCAAAAATTGTTTTCCCACGCACGGGAACCTTAAGAGTTGATGTTTGTGTACGATGATGTGTTATGAACTGTTAATAAGATTTCTGTGGTTAATTAATATATCGATACACGACATGAAGGTGTGCAGAATATTTTTCTCACATTTGCAATAAATGGTAAAATCTTCGGTAATTTGTTTTGCACGGACAAGCGTTTTTACTTCTGTTACGCTAATTTTATTTCAGGCGTATATATACATGTGTGAGAATGGTCAAACACACACACATACGAATGTACACGCATGCACACATACACACACAAGCACGCACACACACATGTACACGCACTTACGCTCGCGCGCATATAGACATGTAGACACAAACACGCACACACACACACACACATCTGTGTGCAGTTGTGCTCACGGCTATATTCCGGTTTCATCATTTGTATTGAAGATTTTTTCTTATCTTTGTATAACACATGTACTGCTTATTCAAACAGTAAATCATTTTCTAGTCATTTTCATCGGTTTTTCTAAATTCTCTCAAAATCCTCATCAGGATTTGGGCCAGCGTTTGCTCTTGTAATGGGCGACTTTTCTTGGCGCAAACTGTACCGCGAGAATTTCACCTTTAATGTTCCACATTGTCACACTCCTATGTTAGCTTTAGAGTTATGCGTCGTCAGTCACGTTCTTATCCTGATTGTGGTGTGTGTATGCTCTTTGTGTGTAAATTTTAGTTTAGTGTTGTGTTGTAAATAATTCTCCTTAATTAATCGTCTATTTTGTATGAAATTCTATATTATATGGTTGTATAATGTGTTTATTGTGGGAGTCGTAGTGTGTTGCAATTGTTCCCCGTAAATACAAGAGAACGTTGTGCCCGTTTGGCTTATATAAAATTTAGAATCACAATGTTTGCAACTTATACATTTCCAGTCAAATTTAGAAGTGACAACGGTCATTTGTAGTCTGTTCTCAAGTTTACATGATTATTGTTTGTTGTTAATAAAACGGTTTTCTATTTTCGTTCTTTATTTGTAATATATACGATGAATTATATGCAACAAATGCATTAAACTTTACCGTACATTATTTACATTATTTATATTTGACGGATATTTGTCCCCATCTATGTGTGTGTGTGTGTGTATGTGTGTGTCATCAGGTGTCTTGGGGAAATTTCGAACTTGGTGAAGGCTGGAAGGTGAATCAGCCAAAACGTTGGGTTAACAACAAACAAGACGAGGAAAAATATCTGTCAAATGTAAATAATGTAAATAATGTACATAGTTCCTCATCACTTAAATATAGAACTGTATTAAAATGTACGTATTGCGCACAAAATGTTTTATCTGAATCAAATGCGTACAAGATAGAACAGACGAACTCACAATGAAAATGTCGCATGAAGCCTAACAGAAAATACATCTTAATACTAGTATTGGATAAACATCAAAATAAAAACCTCTTCAAGCATTAAAACATTTTGTAGACCTTTTAAATTAAGGAACATCTGCAAAACTATACTACTCTTCATAGCACAAAGCTAGACAGAAAGAATATACTACATGCAAACTGATAACATTTTACAAATGACCAACGTAATTCATAAATTACAAAGTACATCTATGTACAAAAGAGAAATAAAAGATTAATAAGAGTTCTTATATATACCGCATCACCTTCGATGGTTACGGTTCGGAACTCAACTACTGAGGAAATCACATTGAGAATAACTCACATTTTCTTTTCATGGTACGGCTATATTGTAAGGTAGTCTTTATTTCTGCTGAGTAAACTAAAGCTCAATGTACACATGCAGTGCTGGCTGAAGTCTAGATTTATATCGCAGGTCTTATACGTATGCCGCGCGCGTTTACGCTCATACACACGTATGTTTGTATATGTGTGTGTATACAGTTGTACATATATATATGTGCATATATATGTATGTATATATATATAATTCGGTATGTGGTAAGGCAACTCGTTGCTAAACCCTTATTGCTTAGTATTACTTAAATTTTCCTCGAATGAGGCTTTTACATGCCGAAGACTACTTGGTGTAATTGATAATTTTTCCAAATTAATTAATTTCACCCTTCATTATTACGGATAACCATATTTTATCTCAGTAGATGACCACAGCATCTTGTTTTGGCTACACGCGGGTGGGAAGGGGCTGTTGACACAATCGTTTCATTCACAAATTGAATTCGGTGATACCAGTTGCGGATTCTAGCTCGCTCTGATACTGAGTTGAGTTGGTGCCTTCTGGTATCTCAAAATTCAATATATAATCATTTATGATTATAGTATTCTACGCTGAAGAGAAAAGAAGTTTCGGTAAGATAGAATTATTTAATATTTAATATTTAATTCTTATGCTTTCCTAAAAACTTGATTTCGAAACGTACGTCCGTGGATAACTAAAAAAATGTATGATAGATTGCAGTCAATTCATTCTCTCTTACCTGTTTGTGTCTGCCTTCCAAATGCTGTTTCTACTGAGATCTCTTTTAGTAGAAGAAATAGCTATAACCCTTTGACTGCTATTTCTAAATTCGGTATGTGGTAAGGCAACTCGTTGCTAAACCCTTATTGCTTAGTATTACTTAAATTTTCCTCGAATGAGGCTTTTACATGCCGAAGACTACTTGGTGTAATTGATAATTTTTCCAAATTAATTAATTTCACCCTTCATTATTACGGATAACATATTTTATCTCAGTAGATGACCACAGCATCTTGTTTTGGCTAAACGCGGGTGGGAAGGGGCTGTTGACACAATCGTTTCATTCACAAATTGAATTCGGTGATACCAGTTGCGGATTCTAGCTCGCTCTGATACTGAGTTGAGTTGGTGCCTTCTGGTATCTCAAAATTCAATATATAATCATTTATGATTATAGTATTCTACGCTGAAGAGAAAAGAAGTTTCGGTAAGATAGAATTATTTAATATTTAATATTAATTCTTATGCTTTCCTAAAAACTTGATTTCGAAACGTACGTCCGTGGATAACTAAAAAAATGTATGATAGATTGCAGTCAATTCATTCTCTCTTACCTGTTTGTGTCTGCCTTCCAAATGCTGTTTTTACTGAGATCTCCCTTTTTAGTAGAAGAAATAGCTATAACCCTTTGACTGCTATTTCTAAATTCGGTATGTGGTAAGGCAACTCGTTGCTAAACCCTTATTGCTTAGTATATATATACATATATAAAACAAAGTTGAGTTGTGGGGTATCGCACGAGTGGAATTATATACGAAAGAAGGTTTGAAAATGCAATTTAAAAGATGTTTATTACTTAACCGGTTTCACTCTTTGGAAAAAGATTGTCAAAGTAACATAGAATATTTTGAATTCAAAAAAGTTTTTTACATAATTGCCACATTGAATATTATGAATTCAAAAAGGTTTTGTTACATAATTGCCACATTACATGTATAAATATAGTCTTTGGTAACAGGGATATGTTAAGGGCATAAAGAAGTTCAACAGTGTGATGAGAATATTTGGAAAAATGTGCAGAAAAGAATAAAACAAATATATTATTGGAAATTTGGTTGCGTTAATTATTGGTTGTTGCAAATTGTCACATTACATGTATATATATATACAGTCTTTGGTAAAAAGGACATGTTAAAGACATAAGGAAGTACAACAGTATGGTGAGAATATTTGAAAAATTGGCAGAAAAAATTAAAATGAATATATTATACATCTCAGGGTCCGTACAGAATACTATGAATTGAAGGTGAGTTTGTTTACTGACCTGTCCGTTTTAGCAGAAATGTTGAATTGAGAAAAATGTACTCGTTTTGTTCTGTTTATGGCTTTCCTTCAAGCATCAATGATTTTGGGGTAATCATGAGGTGAGTATGTGTGTCTCTCTGCGTGTGTGTGAATAGATGTGTCTGTGTGCCTGTAGTATCTGGTCAGATGGCGTCTGTTTGTCACACATGTAATGTGGCAATTATGTAAAAAAACTTTTTTGAATTCATAATATTCAATGTGGCAATTATGTAAAAATCTTTTTTGAATTCATAATATTCTATGTTACTTTTGACAATCTTTTTCCAAAGAGTGAAACCGGTTAAGTAAATAAACATCTTTTAAATTGCATTTTCAAACCTTCTTTCGTATATATATATATATATATATACATATGTATTTGTGTTTGTGCGTGTGTGTGCGTGTGTGTACGCCGCGTATGTTTGTGTGTAAAGAGTCGGCATAAAAGCAGAAAAACATAAATTTCATATGTAGTTCATACTTTAATTGAGTGCAACAGCTGTTTCGTTGCATAATAACAATGAGCAAAAGATATATGTATGTATACATACACAGTCAAATTTACACACACACATGTAGGTAGATAGATAGATAGATAGATAGATAGATAGATAGATAGATAGATAGATAGATAGATAGATAGATAGATAGATAGATACATAGATAGATACATAGATACATACATACATACATACATACATACATACATACATACATACAGACATACATACATACATACATACATACATACACACCTATGTTGCTCGCATCCTGAATGTTTTTCTCTTTCTTGCCATCAAAGCGTAGAGTCTCAAATACTAAGGTACATTCTCTTTCCATTATAGTGTTTAGCTAATACACTACTGCTATACCTAGTGAATCATGTGTTGTAATTTTTTTCATTGTTCATTGCATCACTTCATGCGTTTGCGTTTGTGCCTATATATGTATACACAAAGCAGATATGTAACATCTGGGATCAAAATTAAACTACAGGTTTAAGAAAAGACATCGTTTTCGATAAAAGGAATTTGAAATGCGCTACCATTACATGGAGTGAACAGACATCTCTTGACAAATTTCTTCCGATTAAAATGCAATCAAAATAAGCGAAACTATATAAGTAAAGTACAAAGACTTTTCTGTTCCCATCGTTTCTGAACATTCCTCTTTCTACCTTTCTTCCCAGAACGTGTAATCTGCTTTTTCATATGTGTGTGTGTGTGTGTGTGTGTGTGTGTGTGTGTGTATGTGTGTATATGTGTGGCACCTTTGTGTGTCTACGTACATGTATATATCCATGTATGTATATTTGTATGCACATATACATCAGAATCGAATCATGTATATATTTGTGTGTATTCAATTATACATTCATATGTATATATATATATATATATATATACACTCATATATATATATATATATATATATACATACATAATTCACACACATACACACACACACACATATATATACATATATAATTATATATATATCTGTTATGCATATATATGTGTGTGTGTCTGTGAATTTGCACACACATACACATAAATATGTGCATTCATGACTTTTAAAAACGCGCTTACATACAAACATTTATACCTATATATATATATCTATATATATATATATATATATATATATATATATAATATATATATATATATATATATATATATACACATGCATAAAAACATATATAGATATATTTATATTTATATATATATACAAACGTACGCATAGATACATATGTATAAGTTCCCCAACTTTTGACATAGATAGATCTTTCAAATTTTAACATTTATCTAAGCTATTAATAATATCCGATGTAATTATTCTTAGCTATCTCACAATATTTCCGCCATTGCATATTACGAGATAACAGCTACAGACTACGTACACGTATTTCCCTTTCTCCCACTCCCTCTCTCTTTCGTCTCCTTCTTCTCTTTCTCCTCCCTTCCTCTCACTAGACATCTCTCACACCTCGTCTATCCCCCACCACCTCTATTACTTCTGTCTTTCGCTTTCTATATCACTGTATCACCTGCTATAATAATAATACACGCAGAGTCCAAACACAGCTTGGTGTATGTAAAGATACATACATATTTAACATGTACACATAATCACGTGCAAGCATACACTTGATAACACACGTTTAGCAACATGCGTACGAATGTAAGATCTATTTCTGTGCATGTTTGTGTGTCACATGAAATTATGTATTCTCTATATGGATATACAAATCTATCTATCTATCTATCTATCTATCTATCTATCTATCTATCTATCTATCTATCTATCTATCTATCTATCTATCTATCAGTCTATCTATCTGTCTGTCTGTCTATCTGTCTCTCTCTCTCTTTCTATCGATGTATCTGTCTATCTATCTATCTATCTATCTATCTATCTATCTATCTATCTATCTATCTATCTATCTATCTATCTATCTATCTATCTGCCTATCTGTCTATCTTCTGTCGCTATCACCCTACATACATACATACATACGTACGTAGATACAAACATACATGCATGCATACATACATACATACATACATTACATACATACATACATACATACATACATACAGAAAAATCTGCATTTACTCTATCCCAGATTACAAGTTCAGGTTTATTCCTGTAATTATTGGAGCACTGGGATATGTAACACACTGCCTACATACCAATCTTAAAAAATTAAGCTTAAAAAAGAAAGCTGATTCAAGCCATCACTGGAACTGTAAAAGTCTACAATTTTCCAGAAGTTTATCATTTAAGTATATATGAGCATGTCTAGATATGCAACTATATGCATGTGAATACATATATAAAGCAAAGCATACAAATCTGCACATATACATACATACATACATACATACATCAGTGAAAAAGAGAATACCTATGCTGAACTATTGAGAAATCTGCAGTTACTCTATCCAGATTACAAGTTCAGGTTTATACCTGTAATTATTGGGGTACTGGGATACGTAACACCCTGCCTACATACTAGTCTTAAAAAATTAGGCTTCTCAGAGCCAGAGAAGAGAAAGCTAATTCAAAGACTACAGATGCAAGCCATCACTGGAACTGTAAAGATATGTAAAACTTTCCTGAAGTATATCATTTAAATTTATATGAGCATGTCTAGATATGCAACTATATACATACAGCTGCACATACATACACACATACAAAAATACCCTGTTGTTCATGCTGAAATTTCAATGGTGTTTTGGGTCTCGGTTAGAAACCGGCTCTTTCACTCTTGGCAAGTAATCATGAAATAAAACTGAATAATCACACACACACACACACAAACACGCGCACACGCACGCACGTACATACGCACATACATATACATACATACATATATATACACCTACATACACATACACACATATAATATACAAATATGTTTGTGTGTATTATAGGAGAAAGGACAACAAAAACCAAGGCGGGACAAATATTTCAGATCATTTAGAATAATTTGATTAGGGGAAGGGGAATAATATATTATGCTTAAGGGCCTATACCTTCACCGAAGTACGGACCAACCTCCATACCCTTTGGAAAAAGATATGTTGTGAACTTTATTCTCCTGCCTGTATTCTCCTAATTTTACTCCTTATTCTTCAATTTTATTCCTTATAAACTGTGAATTTCCCTGTATAGAACTTTCATACATACTCACCTTGTCTCTGATGAGGAGAATGCCCAGTGAATGGACATGTTAGCCTTAAGATATCACAAGAAACAACTGTAAGACCTCGAATTCCCCTTACCCGAATCAAATTAATCTAAATGACTCGAGGTACTCGTTCTGCCTTGTCTCTTGTACATCTTTTATCTCTAATATAATATATACCTGCCAACAGGGAAGCCTGCTACGGATCCTTAGCTCCAACCTAAGCTGTGAACTTTGAAGAACTTAATGGATGACCAATTATAGCAAGTACTCTATTCGTTTAGATCACCAGTGAACTAAACCCCTCATATATGTATATATATATATATATATATATATACCGGAGTAAACACATAAATGTGAAACAAGGTTGAAAAAAGAGTACTCAAATACAAGTGGTAGAGTAATATGCTTTATTTAAAGCAGCAGAAAATTCAACAAAATCTGTTACTCTGAGTTTCCCGTTATTATTATTAATATTATTATTACTATTTTATTATTATTATTATTATTATTATTATTATTATTATTATTATTATTGTTGTTGTTGTTGTTCTGCGTTTTATTTATTATTTTGCACATTACTTAATCATCGGTATATTATTTTTACCTTATATTTAATATTTCTATTACATATAATTTTCTAGATGGTGTAATTTAATTTTTCATTTTGAATTGATAAAAGGTGGTTTTTTTTCTAATTTATATATATATATATATATATATATATATAATTGAGTAGTTGAATGAATTATCTTATTATGGATAATTCGGTTAACCGATACCTGGGTAGAAAATTCACGTCAGAAAAACACGGTTGAAGCTACATGCCTAGGGTAGAGATCACGTGCTATCGCGTGGAACTTTCTGTGTTTTTTAAATACAAATAAATGAAAGAATGGAGTTGAACGACGAATTAACAAAATTCCTTTATTTTATTTTCGACATATGTTTCGAAGGCTGCATATTCCTAATTTCGAAGGAATAAGGGGTGCATTATGCCGCCTTCTCATCAGGAAAAGTAAGGAACTTATGTCAGCATCAATATGCACAAAAAAACTTTTAGATGACTGCCCGCACGGAACCAATAGCGGTAATATCGCTATGGGATCCGTGCGGCAGTCATCTAAAAGATTATTTTGTGCATCTTGATGCTGACATAAGTTCCTTACTTTTCCTGATGAGAAGGCGGCATAATGCACCCCTTATTCCTTCGAAATTAGGAATATGCAGCCTTCGAAACATATGTCGAAATAAAATAAAGGAATTTTGTTAATTCGTCGTTCAACTCCATTCTTCATTTATTTGTATATATATATATATATATATATATATATAATATATATATATAATTATATATAGTATCTATATATATATATATATAATATCTATATATATATATAATATATATATATAATATTTTTTGAAATTTGATTTAGTATTCTAAATTAAATTTTTCCCTGTAAGTAGGAATAATATTCCTTCAAATTATTATTATTCTTATTGTTCTATGTTTGACTTTTGCTTTATGTTTGTACAAGTTGGTTCCAAGTCTCACCCAGAGACCTCAAGAGACAACAGGTTGGAAGTTCACGTTGTTGTTATGCCCAGTGTGCCATATATTTGGGGTTTTTTTTTGGTGTTGTACTAGTGAATGTCTATTAAATAAATTTTTAAAAAAAATTGTTTGTTTTAAACCTTGAGGTTACATAGAGAGTATTTTGCGTAGGATATGAGCAGTTCCCATGAGCACTATCTTTTGAATTTCTGCCATTTCGGGGTTTCCTGGTATCTGAGTTAGGTAGCAATCAGCCCCTTTCGCTATCATTCCCAGGGCACCTATGACAACAGGTATTGTTTTAGTCTTCAGGTTCCACATTTTGCTGATTTCTATTTTAAGATCTTTATATTTGCTCAGTTTTTGGTAGGTCTTGACAGATACGTTTATATCGATTGGGACAGTCATATCAATGAGGAGGCATGTTCTTTGTCTGAAGTCTTTCAATATGATGTCTGGCCTATTTGCATCTATCTTTCTGTCAGTTTGAATGGTGAAGTTCCAGAGGAGTGAGATGTGCTCATTTTCAAGCACTGGAGGTGGATTGTGTTCCCATCAGTTTTTTTCATGGGGCAAATCCAGGTTTTTGCAAATTACCCATTGAATATATTGTGCAGCTCTATCATGCCTGTTGAGATACTCTGTAGGCGCTAGAAGACTGCATTTGGAGACAACATGATCAATGGTTTCATTTTGTTGTTGACATACACGACATGTTGGGGTTCTGCCGTTCTTTAATATGTTGGCCTGGTAGTTTCTTGTTGGTAGGCATTGATCTTGAGCTGCTATGATAAACCCTTCTGTTTCAGATTTTAAGCCAGTGGCCATAAGTCATTGATGTGTCAGGGCTTAGTCAATATCTGCATTATTCGCTCTCTTTGGGTATTTGCCATAGAGAGGTTTTTCTTGCCATTTATCATTCAGAATATCTAAGACCGCAGTTTTAGCAAGGGTTTTCATGCGCTTAACTTTTTCTGTGCTTGTTTCTTGTATGTCTATCTCTAATTCCGAAATTTGTTGTATTCGGAATTCACTTAGATATTCCTTTGCCTGTTTTGTTACTGAGTATGATGCTTTCTTGTTTTCATGTTTTGAGACAAGTTTTAACATCCAGTACTCAGAGTTTTTCGGGTAGGTGTCTAGGCCAATTGTAGCAATCTTCATTGTTATTGCCAGTTGTAAAAGACCACGGCCTCCCTCTTTTCTTGGCAGATAAAGTCGTTCTGTATCTGCCTTAGGGTGGTGCATTCTATGCATTGTCAACAGTTTACGTATTTTCCTGTCGAGCTGACATATTTCAGTAATTGACCAGTTAACGATATTGAAACTGTAAGTCACGACTGGTACGGCTAATGCATTGATCGCTTCGATCCTGTTTCTTGCATTCAGCTCTGTCTTGAGTATTGCTCTCACTCTTCGATAGCATTCTCTCCTGATCCTTTCCTTCACCTCTGAATGCCTAATTCCGTCCCCTTCAATTACCCCTAGGTACTTGTAGCTCTCCGCTGGGTCTAATTCTTTTATGACATTCTGCTGGTGAAGGTTAACATTAGATGTTTCTGTCAGTTTCCCTTTGATAAAGGTAGCTTTTGCACATTTATCGAGGCCAAATTGCATTCTGATGTCTTCACTGAATTGTTTGACAATCGCTAGTAAGCCCTTGAGTTCTTGGTCATTTTTTGCAACTTCCACCCCCATTCTCTGTGGTTGGTCCTTAATTTTGTGTCGTCTATCTTTGCTAATAATAAAATGTAGTTGAGTTGCTCAAGTCGTCTTATATGTTGTACAAATCCTCGAACTATAACATCCCATATGGTCCGTATAGTCAGTTATTTATCACGATACCTGCAGCTAGCAAAGCATTTCATACGTTGAGCTCGAACAATACAGATGAATGGAGTCAGTATAAACGTTATCTTTGGTTTACTGTCGCGCCATGTGATATTTTAAGCCTTTATGAAAAGTCGTGTGTATATCCCATCGAGGCAATCTCCAAGCGCCTCATTCATTGTCCAGGTTTCGTACACCAAAAGGAAGAATGATCTCCAGGGATATCTTGGTTCAGATTTCGAAATACTAGATGTCAGATGTTTTGAAGCTTGTTAAAATGACTCAAAACTAGTCAGAAAATCTCACGCGCTGTCAGCAACATTAGACCCAACATACATGGACTTACTGGCTATATTGAGTTGTGTGCCGTCGATGGAGTAAATTTGCAATTGGCTTTCATCTTCATTGATGTTTATGTATTTGATCTTCTTAGCACTAAGAATCAGACGGACTTTGGCTGCAGAAGTCCAAAGAGATGTTACGTAAGACTTGCGCCATGACACACTTGATGAGCTGAGCAGCCAAGATCACCAATATTGTCAAGGTAAAAGATATAGAAGTTCTCATGACGCCTTGATCATTTTTAGTTGCTGGTAATGTTTTTTTCTATTGGATGAGAGACAAGAATATGTCTGAGGAGGCAGTTCCACACACCTCCACCTCCTTATAACTACCATTCCTTCTTTTCTTTCCATCACCTTCCACTCCTTCCCACCAAATATACAGAGAAATGATCACATACCTCAACATGAGTCAAAATTAGTAAACAACACTCAGTTAAACATTCATCAATGTTATTTCGTCCGAAGAAATGAATGCATAAACATTATCTACCCAATGTCCACGGATACTACGGACTACACTGTAATCACCCCAGGAGTAGGGACTATGATCATAAGAAACATGTGATTTATGGAAACGCGCGTGGCGATGCATTAAAATATTTATAAATTCCAACCATGGATTATTATTATTATTACAACACACACACACACACACACACACACTCGTACACATGTATTCTTTACTTCGTAAGAATCTAGAAACTTTGAGTGAACGTATTCTCGAAGTCGATCAAGCTTAGAAAAATAACATTAAAAATTGACATACTTATTTCTTTATTGCCCACAGGGGGCTAAACATAGAGGGAACAAACAAGAGCAGACAAAGGGATTAAATCAATTACATCGACCCCAGCGCATAACTGGTACTTATTTATCGACCCCGAAATGGTGAAAGACAAACTCGACGACGACGGAATTTGAACGCGGAACGTAACGGTAGACGAAATACCGATAAGCATCTCGCCCGGCGTGCTACCGTTTCTGCCAGCTCACCACTCTAAAAAAACAGTAATAATAAAAAATTAAAAAATTGAAATATTGGGGTAAATATTTACACGCTATAAATTTTAATTACACCTTCCCACACACACATATGTATGAATGTATGTCTGTCTGTATGTATGGCAATCAGTTTTATTTCAAGATTTCTTGCCCATACAGTAAGAACCAGTTTCTAACCTAGATCCAAGGCTCCTTCATTGGAATTTCAACGTCAACAACAGGCTATTTTTGTTTGAATGTCTGATTTGTATGTTTTGCTTTATGCATGTATTCACATGCATATAGTTGCATATCTAGACATGCTCATATATACTTAAATGATAAACTTCTGGAAAATTGTAGCCTTTTACAGTTCCAGTGATGGCTTGAATCAGCTTTCTTTTTTAAGCTTAATTTCTTAAGATTGGTATGTAGGCAGTGTGTTACATATCCCAGTGCTCCAATAATTACAGGAATAAACCTGAACTTGTAATCTGGATAGAGTAACTGCAGATTTTTCTGTATGTATGTATGTATGTATGTATGTATGTATGTATGTATGTATGAGAGTTGCATGAAACAGCGTATTATAATATATATTCGTGTAAAGTCATATTAAGTATGTTCGAGTACGTACAGTGGTGGAAAGTACGTTCACTGCAGGAAATAAACTCTTTAGGATATTCTCCTAGACATGTATCAGAGTACATTGGCCTGTGAATGCGATTGGATCATGACGTCATTGGATCATGACGTCATTGTATCAGGACGTCACTGGATGATGACGTCATTAGATCAAGATGTCACCGAATCAATGCGATAGTCTTATATATTTTACTTAATGCTATAAGCTGGTCAAGTGTTGTTTAAATGAATATATTTCATTATGTGCTGAGGCCAGAGCTCCATACACATCGGTGCATCCAGCGCCCTATAAGAATTGCTAAGGAGTCGGCAAATAACTTCGTTTTAAAAATATAGATGGATTCTAGTATTCTATAGTTGTCCAGCAACTTGGTTTACAAAGCAAAATTATATCAATGCAAACTCTTTTTTGTTTCTTGTCTTCTCATAAATAAAGAGATGCAGGCAAATTATTATCCGGCAGCGGAGGTGGAGGCGGGAGGGGCGATATTTTTCCACCTTAGAACGACAGTTTACAAACACTAGGATAGCAATAAGGGAATTCTATTGTTAGTCTGTATGTGAGCTTATCAATATATGTGTAATTAGAAGTGTCTATCTACCTATATACATATGCGTGAATAATATATATATATATATATATTATAGATATATATATTATATATATAATATATATATATATATATATATATATATTATATATATATATATATATATATATATATATATATATGTATATATGTATATATTATAATAATAATAATAATAATAGGGAATAAATCAAACTTACAGGAAAAATAGATTTAGGATTAAATCCAATTTTATAGTATAAATATATTATTATATTATATTAAATTAGATATAACCCCTATTAGGCAAATCAAACAGTGAAAAACAAGCCAATACATAAAATTAATTTAAAAATATAAAAGTTAAAATTTAAAAAATTATTTAAATAATTTAAACTTATAAATTTTAAATATATATATACTAATATATATATATATATGTATGTATATTTTTATATTTATATATTACTTTATTTATTAATTAAGTTATTTATTTATTAATTTTCTTTAAATTTTTATTTATTTATTATTTTTAATTCTATTTATTTTTTTTTTTTTAATTATATAAATATCAAAGTATTAAAAGTTTAATAAAAGATAAAGAGTAAAACACTACGATCGTTTCATGGCTGTACCAATTCGAATAACAATAATTAAATTCAATTAATAATTTGAATTATGGTTACAGTCAATCTTCAGGTTAATTGAAATATTTTAAAAATAATCAGAAATATTTAAATAATATTTTTAAGATATAAATAATATAATAATTTTACTTATAATAAACTCACAAAACCTCGCTAAGATAAGTATTTATCTATATTTAAGATCTTTAAATTGTAAATTTTAATATTTTATAAGTCTTTGGTGTAATAATATTTTTTTAATGTAAATATCGTTGTTTATGTAATGATCTAATTATCGTAATTTTCTATATAATTATGAAATTTATGTTTATTCGTAAGATATTACTTAGCGATAGATATGTTGTTTGATAGCAAGTATACGAATTGTCTAAAGTTAGGTTTATGTATATACATGTATTAATATCATTAATTATAGTTTTAAATTTCTTATAATTAATTATTAGATAAACTTAGATAAACTTAGATATGTTTCGACCAAAGATTGGTCCAGGCCATGTCTAACTTAATAGCATAACTTAGTTTTTGTCTTTTTAAATTGATATTTGCTAGTTTTATTCCCATTGATAAATATATTTATAGTATTTATAGTATTTGTTCGATACTATATAACTACGAATTGATTATTTCTATAAGTATTTTAAATATGAGATTTCCGAAAGTTCGTTTAAGTTTGTTTGTATTTTTGAAATGAGCTATTTCATCTTTATTAGGTCTTTATTATATGTGCATATATATTTATTTATAGAGATTATTTTAGATCTTAATTATAATATTTATATACATTTATATATTTTCATTGATAATTTATATATAATAGTCATTTTTAAAAAAAATATTTATGTAATTAGATATAGACTATTAACGATATTAGATTATTGGTGGGTTTCTTACCTTAAAAATTAAAATTAATATTTAACATTATAATCGATTTTGATATAATCATAATTGTTAAGTTTTAAGTTTCTAGTTTGATAATAGAGTTTATTATAAGTAAAATTATTATATTATTTATATCTTAAAAATATTATTTAAATATTTCTGATTATTTTAAAAATATTTCAATTAACCTGAAGATTGACTGTAACCATAATTCGAATTATTAATTGAATTTAAATTATTGTTATTCGAATTGGTACAGCCAATTGGTAAAAAAATAAAAATATAAAATTAATAAATAAATAAATTAATAAATAAAATAATATATAAATATAAAAATATACATACATATATATATATTATTTGTATATATATATTTAAAATTTTAAATTTTAACTTTTATATTTTCCAATTAATTTTATGTATTGGCTTATGTTTTTTCACTGTTTGATTTGCCTAATAGTGGTTTTATCTCTAATTTAATATATATATATATATATATATATATATATATATATATATATATCTATATATATATATATATATATATTATATATATATATATATATATATATATATATATATATATATATATATATACATATATATATATATATATATATGCACGTTTATATATATAGTTTATTAATATGGTCGGCTCTCATGTCCATATATATATGTATGTATATGTATATATATATATATATATATTATATATATATATAATATATGTATATATATATATATATACATATATGTATATATTATATATGTATATATATATTGATATACATACATACATACATACTTACGTATGTATGTATATTTCTTTGTATTTATGTATGTCTCTCTACACTTGTTTCCTGCTGTTTACAGCCTCACTTTTATCCACCACAACACCCCAACACCCCCAGCCTTCGTTCCCTTTTATTACCACAATCAGAGTTTTATAGATTCTCATTACCACTTCCGCCTCTGCACCCCATTCAGAATATTATTTAATGTGATGCAGGTGTGCCGCGTATATCTAATCCTACCTCCCACTGCTACTCTTTCATGTCCCATATATCTGATATGATGTATGAGATCTGGCATTAACGACCTGATGACCAGCCGTAGGGTTTTTTATAACTTTACCTGTGGTCTGATCCTTGACAGAGCTTTGAAATTAAAAGTTAATCTACCACAAAGATATATGTGCGTACGTGTATATGTGTGTCTGTGTATGTGTAATATATATATATATGCATATATATATATATACATATATATATATATATATATATATATATGTATGTAATATATATATATATATATATATATATATATGTATACATATATATACATACCATACATATATATATATATGTATATATATATATATATGTATATGTATGTATGTATTATATATATGTATGTGTGTGTGTGTATATATATATAAATATATAAATATATTCTTTTAATCTTTTATTCTTTTACTTGTTTCAGTCATTTGACTGCGGCCATGCTGGTGCATAGACACACACACATGAACACAAACGCACACACACACACACACACACGTGTACACAAACACACACACACTCGAACATAGACACACGATGAGCTTCTTTCAGTTTTTGCTAATCGGAACCACACGCAAATGCTGGTCACCCGGGGCTATACTTGAAGACATTGATCGAAGACTTCAGGCAGAGGGACTGAACTCGGAACAAGGTAACTGGGACGCAAACCTCTTACCATACAACTATGCTCGCTCCTAATGTGGTTGAGCACTCCACAGTCACGTGTATCCTTAACGTGAAACCCGGAAAAAATAGCGTGGCACACAGTGTGTGAGAAAGCCGAAACTTTTGAGTTACAGGTAAAATACGTTCATCAGATTACTATGAAGCTTCTGTGCTTCAAGTTAACTCACAAGGTACGGGGGCAACTCCACGATACAGAAAACCACATTTGCCTGAAACAACGCACTCTGATCGAATCCAGGACCTCGTGACAACAAAATGAACTTCTTAGCAATTTGGCCACCGATTGTACATTTCTTACATTTCACAAATGTCATAGTATTTCATTAGAGTATTTGGGGGAATAGCAGGAAATTGTTTTTTAATCATATTTAGGTTGCCCTAAATTGCGTAATATTTTAGTTGTTGTGTTTAGACCCCCAGTGATGGTGGTTAGGCCCCCGGGTGATGAGACCGTCATTGGTAAAAAATTTGAATGTGTTATTCAGAGCGTTCTGAGTATTTTAAATCCGGAGATAAAAAGCTATTCATATAAAACCTAACATGAATAAAATTACAACTAAAATTAAAACCAAAGTCAAATTAAAATATATAATATAGAGACAACACAAAATCTATTTTCGAGGTATGAGCCCAGTAGCTTAATTAGATTACTTTATCCAAAAAAAGTTTTAACATAAATCCTGTATCTTTAATTTGCTATTCATACCTTAGTAATTCTCCAAAATAATCGTTGATTCCACGAGATGTTATCGTGGGGAAAGAAAATATTGCCGTTTTTGCATATCGACATGTAACTTTGCAAAGGGCACAAGGACCCGACTTTTGTCTCGTTATCAAGTGCATTGATTCTGTTTCAACTGCTGACTTACATACTGGTCCTGTTCGATTTTTGGCCCTGCCATTGATTTCGTTATGCCTCTGGTGTTATATTTATGAGTCGTGTAGAAAAATTTCATTTTTCTGTGTTTATGATATCGTTTAAACGACGCCATAATTAGGAAATGAGTTTGAACACTAAAAACTATTTTCTTTCCTGTTTATATATATATATATACTAGCTGAAGGTGACCCGCTCTACGCGCGGGTAAGAGTGTGGTTGTTACTTTCTGTTGCTTCCTTTCAGCACGTAAAAAGCACCATCCGAACGTGACGGATTGCAGCGCCGCCTAGACTGGCTTCTGTGCTGGTGGCACGTAAAAAGCACCAACCGATCGTGGCCGCTGCAAGCCCCCCTGGCACCTGTGCCGGCGGCAGGAAAAACGCACCGACTACGCTCACAGAGTGGTTGGCGTTAGGAAGGGCATCCACCTGTAGAAACACTGCCAGATCAGACTGGAGCCTGGTGCAGCCTCCTGGCTTCCCAGACCCCTGTCAAACTGTCCATCCCGTGTTAGCACGGAAAACGGACGTTAAACGATGATGATGATGATTCTCCCTCTTTGTTTCACTCTCACTTTCCCACTCTCTTACTCTTCCTTTCTCTCGGACTCTCCCTCGCTTTCTCTTACTCTCTATCTTTATCTATCTCTCTCCCATTTATAAACAACAAAAGATCTTGAGTAAGTTGAGAAATAAAATATTTAGAAAGATCAATCATATTATCAATCATATATCAATCATATTTAGAAATATCAGGCAGTAACAACGGAAAGGTCTGCTTCAAGGCAGACAGCAAAACTCTAACATTTAAAGGGGACAGACGCACTTGCGAGCTGAATAAAAATAATACGATATTGGAAACCAAAGTTTGAAGGGATAGAATTTGAGGATAGTAGAGTCACCATGGCTGGCATTTCTTAACGACGGACAGCAACGTATTGACAGTTCAACGGCTGGCGTAAAATTTTGAACTTGATGTAAAAGAAAATCCCTAAAAACCAAGTTTTGAATTGATTCTTTCTCACGACAGTAGACTGACGATGGCAAGCATTCAAAACTTCTTCATCATGGACGGCAACACATTGACGATTAAAAGGCTGGCGCAAATTTTTTAGCTTGATGTAACAGAGAATTGCTAAACACCCGCTCCTTTAAATTCTAATCCCCTTCCAGCCCCATTTAGACCCCTTTTCACATTTTGGTTAATATAACCCGATTTCATTTGGGTCTACTGGGGCCACATTTTATAAGATGAGGACTCAACCAAGTTTCCCGAGTTCTGGTCATAGACCATAGGACACTTAGCTAAAATCTAGTTTCTACCTAGTCTGAACCAATCAATCCGCCGCAGTCTTCATCCACACAGAGCTTACTCAACCATGTTCCAGTTCCAGCGACAGACGACCAGACCAGCCAGTCATGTTCCTGCTCCAGCCAATGACGACGCTAACATACACCAGCAACGCCACCGACGCCTTCATCTCAACGTCGCCTTCATCTCAACGTCGCCTTTCTCTGCCGTCGCCATCACCATCGTCGTCCTTCACCTTCACGTCGTCTCCATCTCCGTCGCCTTCATCTCCAGCAACACTAATATGTACATAGCACTCATTCAGGTTTAGCTTTCACGCTGTTATGATTTTCACCGAAGTTAACAGCACCGCACTACCTGCGAGATCTTCTGTACCAATGTAACGTGGCTCAGCATTGAAGCCACAAATGCTACACGACATGTGTTCAACCGGCATCTGCACTTGTGATCCGAACATCCTGTTACAGAACGAACTGATATTATGTACTTTACTACGAACTGGTAAATTAACTCCATCTTGTCTGAAATACCCTGAGAGACTTTTCCTATGCGCTGTATTTTGCTTTGCCCGCATACACCTTGTTTGTACTTCTGTCGCACACACGAACACACATAGTTAATACACACACAAATGCTATCTCTGTCACATTCATACGCCACACATGCCTTTCTCGCTTGTTTTCCATGCTCAATGTGCCCTTGTAAACACAACTCATCTCTGTAAGACCCTAGATCGGTCACACATACATAGAGAAAGTTGTTTGTCCCTTACAACGCGCCAGCATGCCACACTTTTGTTCCTGCACGACCGAGGCATATAATAGCTCAAGCACTGGCTGGTAGCCTCAGCCTTACTGCATTAATCACTGGCATATTCAATACTGTACACTGTATTTCAGCCTAGCAAGTCCTATTGCACTCATGCACCTCTGTTCTGCACATGTACTCCCTTGTTTTGCAACACGTCTGCGTCAGCTCAATTCTTCTCCCGACTCAAAGCATGTCGGATATTCACATGCGCTGCGCTCATGTTTAGGCATAATTTCCCCCTGTTAGACCCCTGTTGGTCACGTAATTAACAGAGAAAATTATCTGTCTCGCACCCAAGTTGCACCCAAAAAGTGTAATGAAGCAACCAGTTCCCTTTACGTAACTATCAAAAAGTATTAAAAAGTTTAATATACATAAATACAGATATATACACTTTGTATATATACATTATATATACATATTTATATATAGAACACACACACACATATATAAACGCTCGTTGGTGTGTTCTGTTTGTATTTGGTCGATGGGCGCGTTGACAGGTAGACAATAGCATGCGGTGGCGATGGCGATGGAATATTTGTTTCTCTGTATGAATGCAGACAGATACATAAGTGAAATTTATGGGAAGCTAAGAGATAGAGTGAGTGAAAATGTTCTTGGAAGAGAGGAAATAGCGAGAGTGAGTTGAGGAAGACAGATACGTTAAATAACGGGAGTGGATTTGTCAAAGTTATAAATGAAGGGGAGTTAGGGGGGAATGGAGGAAATAGCGTGAGTGAGGAAGATGGCCCCTGGCAACCACACCTTTTAAGATAGGGATTTTTAATGTAGCCCACGGGCATCGTCACCTCATTCTACATGTCCCTGTAAATTTTGGAGCGAATCGGACGGGGCGTAGTGGCATTGAAAGCGAGCCAAGCGGTAAAAACGGTTTTATATATATATATATATAATATATATATATATTATATATATATATATATAGAGAGAGAGAGAGAGAGAGAGAGAGAGAGTGTGTGTGTGTGTGTGTGTGTGTGTGTGTTTTGTGTGTGGAGGCGCTATGGCCCAGTGGTTAGGGCAGCGGATTCGCGGTTTCAATTCCCAGACCGGGCATTGTGCGAGTTTATTGTGCGAAAACGCCTAAGGGTCCACGAGGCTCCGGTAGGGGGGGGGTGACCCCTGTTGTACTCTTTCGCCCCAACTTTCTCACTCTTTCTTCTTGTTACTTGAGTAACGCTGCGATGGTCTGGCGTCCCGTCCAGCTGGGGGGAACACATACGCCACAGAAACCGGAAAACCGGACCCATGAGCCTGGCTAGACTTGAAAAAGGCACATAAATAAATAAATAAATATACAGATATATATATATATTTTTTGGCGGAGTTACGATTGGATTCTTTGGATCACAATCTGTTGTGTTCTGCTTACCAAGAAACATTTAACCTAGATTAATAGTTTACCATAAACTCTCATGCTGGTGTTTATCCATCAAAATGCTGTGGTCCACTTTGTCCCTTATAGAAGACGAAGTATATGACATTGGTATTTTCAACCCTCACATAACATTTACGATGTCACCAGAAGTTGTAGAAGTTATGTTAGACAACCCCCTCCATAACCTATGCTTCACTGGATAGCTTTTACGACAGTTGCCCTTGAGATTATCATTTGGGGGGGGGGGGTCCCGATCTTTCCATCCTGTCGAATCTCTATATATATAAAGCTGAAGTTGTCTGTGTGTGGCAGGTTTGGTAGCCTTCAACTAACCCTATCTCCTCCGAGACCCTGCGTTGTAAGTTGACCAAAATTGAGAGTATGATAGAAGAAGGCTTGCTCTTCCTTCCGTAGAAGAAAAAATTCAAATCGGACCATGTTAACACCAAAAATTATTTACATCACAAAGGTGCTTTTTTTCTATGAATATTCCTATTTTTTACGATTTTTTTACTGCTGTGTCGCCATTTTTCGGTGTATTTTAACAAGAAAAATGTTCACTTAAAGAGAATAACAAGATACATAATACAAAATTTTTACTTCTGAAAATTTCAATTCTAAAGGGTCGAAAGAAACCCGAGCAACGCCGGGCAATATTGCTTGTACATTATAAATATAAATGACAGGTCAGTTCCCTCGATAATGATTGGGGACTTCTTTTTCTCTGTATTTAAAAACTAGCGAAGCAGACTGAAAATGATGTTCGTGCAGATGCCTTGTGATTACATATTTTCACCAGAAATTAACTTTAAACATTTACGTATTCCCCCGTGTATTTAATATCAAACGGCATATTTACTTACGAGTGCAAACCAATTAAGTTAGAATACTTACGACAAAGAAGGCTCCTCAAAATAATAATAATGAAATTATTGTATACAGTGCTCAGGTGCACCGCAACTTGTCAGAAAGTGCGTATAAAGCCTATGCAGTAATGTACAAATGTCTGGAAAGCGAACTGTGTATGAGTCAGATATATGCTTGCGTGTGTATGGAGAGGAGAAAATCAGGTGTAGTGTTGGCGAATCTCAGGAAGCATGGAAATTTTGAAGGATGCAGTGCTCCGACAACTAACAACTGATGCCGGCAGTCTGTTCCATGCTTCAGCAACTCTTAGCGTGAAAAAATGTTTCCGAAAGTCATGGGAGCTGTGCTGTTTTCTGAAACGCCGAGAGATTGTTTTAATGTGGGCCAAAACCTTTGGCTGCTTCTCGAAAATATGTAAACCCATCCGTCAACTCTTTACCCTGTTGCTGTTAACCCAATTTCATTTCAAATGCTCTCGTCAATATAAGACTCGGTTAGAAAACATGCGTAAGGTGCTGCGGTGTAAAAGCGAAACTAGAATCGTATGATTGTGACCAAATATCTTAACCAAACGGGAACAACATGTGTCGAAACAAGAACGCTTCAAAAATTGCGCGGTGCAAACCTGGTTCTATATTCCACAATTTTATTTTTATTATTTTCCTACTTATACAGATTTCAAATATTATTCTGGCCATTGTATTCCATTTCATAGGGGTACAAACGAAACGGATTACGGATAGATAAGTGTTTACACACATGGACGCGTATATATGTATGTGTAGGGATATGTACATGTATACATATGTTTATAAATATAATATATATATATATATATATAAACATGATTACCTCATTTTTTCTAATATATATATATATATACATACATACATACATATACATACATATATATATATATATATATATACACACACACACACACACACACACACAAACACACATATATATAATATATATATATATATATAAAGAGAGAGAGAGAGTCATACATTATTACAAATATATGGTTTATATTTATTTATATATACATATTAGATAGAGATAGAGATATGCATCCGCATGTATGTGTATAGTATGTATGTATGTGTGTGCATGTGCATTTTTGATTATGTATGCATTTATTTATATATATATATATATATATATATATATATGTGTGTGTGTGTGTGTGTGTGTGTGTGTGTGTGTATGTTTATGATGTTGTGGTCCAAAGCGACATCAAAAGACGTCAAGGTGTCAGGTAGGAAACTAGAATTTTCTTGTCAAAACCAACCACGGAGCAACCGAACACATCCAAACTAAAATGATTCCTTACAGGAACGAAAAGAAATAAAAACAAAAATTAACAGATAAATAAAATGGCAGCAGCAGCAGCGGTAGTAGCAATAGTAGTAGTAGCAGTAGTAGTAGTAGTAATAGTAGTAGTAGTAGTAGTAGTAGTAGTAGTAGTAGTAGTAGTAGTAGTGAAAATAATATAATAATGATGATGATTTGAATGATGATGATGATAATGATGATGATGATGGTAACGGTGGTGGTGGTGATGGTGATGGTGGTGGCTTTGAAGGTGGTGGGGGTGTTGTTAGTGGTGGTGTTGTTGTTGGCGGTGGTGATGATTGGGATGATGATGATAATATTGATGATGACGATGGCGGTGATGGTGGTGGTGGTGGTGGTGATGGTGGTGGGGGTGTGGTCGAGAGTGATGACGATGCTGGTGGGTGATAAGAATAATGTGCACGATGACGACGGCGACGCTGGTGGTGGCGACGATGATATGTTCATGATAACGATGGCGATGATGACGACGACTACGATGACGACGGCGGCGGCGACAGCAACCACAGCATCAACAGCAACAACATTAACAACAACAACAACATCAACAACATCAACAGAAGCAAAACAACAGCAAAATAACAACAGAAGCAAAACAACAACAAAATAACAAAAACAACAAAATAACAACAACAACAACAGAAGCAAAACAACAACAGCGACAACCACATCCACAACAATAACAACAACATCGTAGTTATCGTGTGGCATTTTGCCTTTTCAAAGAAGGCGAAACATCAGAAGTTCTTGGTGATTTCTGCTGCTTCAACTTGTCACATTTCAAGAATTCCTAAACTGTGAATCATTTTTCTTTTTTTCTTTTTCATTCTTTCGTTTAGGGTTTTGTTTAGTAGTTTTCTTTTCTTTCTTTCTTTCGGTTACTTTTTTTGTTTGTTTGTTCGTTTTATTTATTATTATTATTATTATTTTCCCGATGGTTTTGGGCTCAGGCAAAAATTCTTCAGTAATGATGACCCTTCTGTTTACACACACAAACACACACGCACGCAGACGTGTGTGTGCGAGTGTATACATATATATGTGCGTGTATACATTTGTCTGTACATATATATATATACATGCATACATATATATGAATTCAATCCATGTATACATGCATGCATATACACAAAAACCCTCATGTATATATTTACATATAGATCTCTCTCTCTCTCTCTCTCTCTCTCTCTCTCTCTCTCTCTCTATATATATATATATATATATATATATATATCTATATATATATATATATACTATCATATATATTATACATATATATATATATACATGTTATATGCCTACAAAACGTATGTAATTTATATATACACACATATATATATGAATATATATATGTTGCATATACATATATGTATATGCAATATATATATATATATATATATATATATATATATATATATATATATAATATATATATATATATATATATATTATATGCATGTATATGTACATGTATGCGTTATGTATAACTACAAATTAAGTTTATGTAAACATACATGCAAAAATGTATTGGTATATAAATGTGTATGCGTATATGCCTACGTATGTGGATGTATGCATATTATATGTTAATATATGTATGAATCTTGAGTGGTTTTGTGTTCGTGTCTACGTGTCGAATATATGCTTACATGAAAAAATGGATTTGTGCATGTGCATACACACATACATATATATATATATACACATAAATGTGTGCCTGTACACATGTAAATATAAT
>NC_043010.1:23168024-23190524 GCF_006345805.1 Octopus sinensis | reverse complement strand
TCTCTCCCCCTCCCTCTCCTCCTTCCTCCTCCCCCTTCCCCTCTTCCTCCTCCGTCCTCCGTCCTCTTCTCCTCTTTCCTTCTCCTTCTCCCCCTCCCCCTCCCCATCATCTCATCTCCCCTCCACCCTCCACCCTCATCTCATCTCCCCCCCCCCCCCCCTCTTTCCTTCTCCCCCTCTCCCCTTCTCACTCTCACCTTTCCCCTTCTTCCCTCCTCCCCCTCCTCTTCTCCTCTTTCCTTTTCCCCCTCTTCCTCTCTCACACTTTCCATCTCCCCTTCTCTCCCTCCCCTCTCTCCTCCTCTCTCCTCTCCTCCCTCTCCCCCTTATCCCCCTACTCTCCCTTATCACCACCCCCACCGCCCCCTCCCTCCCTCCTCCTCCTCATCTCTCTACACTACACCATACGTCATTACACATCACATCATACATATATACATACACACATCCGGACCTCTCATACGCACTACATACTCTCTCATACACACACACACCCTTATGTTGGGGTGAGGTCATTTGACCCTGTTATCTCCCCTATTTTCGCTCTTGTGTCTCACGTATGATCTTTGACTTCTGGCCGGAATCAGATCGCCATGTTGATTCGCTAGCTTCTGCACGCATTTTTTCTCTCCTTGTTTCTCTCCGTGTTTCTTTTCTGTGTATCTTTCTGTTGAAGAGCGTAGGCTCAAAACGTAAAAGACTTGTTTTATTTATATTCCTGAGCGCCATACTAATACAATTGTTTGTTTGGTACTCACCCTGCCTTCGTCTTTTATTTATTTCATAAAGCTTCCCGTTATATATATATATATATATATATATATATATATATATATATATATATATATATATATATATATATATATATATACATATATTCTTTCTTTAATATGCTAGACCACTGGTTCTAATTGATAAATATCAATTTTTTACCCTAAATTTAATGTTATATAAATATTTGTTCTCTAACCGATAATTAACTGCTCTGCTAACTATTAGCTGCAGGCTAGTTTTCTCGGGTCTCATCGCGCCAAAATTAGAGACTTTGAATATATATTTCAAATGTAAATAGGCCGTACTCCATGCACGCGATATTTCGGTATCGTGTTGGCATTTGTACAGCAAATTACATTTTATATGGGACCATGCTGATGATGGCTGCACTTTTCCTTGCGGAAAATAACAGCCGAAACTGATTTAGTACATGGATAAATATTTATTTCGTATATTTTTCACTTGTTTATGTTTTGGTTTGTGTTGAGTTTGATCTGAGAACATAGACTTTTTGTGGAGAATGGCGATTTGACGTCTATATCTAGCATGTTGACTGTCCACTTTTTCGTGTTCAGTCCTTAATTGGTATATATATAATATATATATATATATATATATAATATACATAATACACACACACAACATATATATATATATACATTAAATTACATTTGTCGGAACGATCGCACTGACGAAACAGTTGGATTATGTAAGTAATTCTTTTGTTAATAGTTGAAACCGCCGGTATGTGATTAATTCTGTTTTTTTTATATAATTTTCATCTGTCTTGCCCGCCTAATTTGTTCTGGTGTTCGTTGAATTTTCCTCTAGAGAACATTCTTTGTAGTTTGATCGTTGGTGATCTATTTCTAGCATACGGCCGACTACCTAGCGGTCTTGCCCTTTGAATATACATATATATACACACACAAAACGGGACAAGAACGCAAAATATTCAGGCAGTTAGGTGATACAAGAAAGGGACAACAAAACATTCATATAGACGATACAAAGAAAAGAAGGACGGGTCATTCAGAGTTTTTTTCCTCAATCGAGTTCCAGATTATCTTTGCAATTTCGGTTGGTTATACTCGAGATTGCTCCAATCTGGCCAGCCCCAAGGAAAATCTAAGCTAAGAGCATTAGATTTCTTGGAAGAAAGCAGCGAATGTATACGAAAACAAGGACGAAAAATAAACGGAGTAAGTTACACAAATACACATACCAGAATATAACAACTGGTGTCTTTCGACTAAGGACGAATTCAATTAAGCTGGCGTGTATAGAAGTAAACCCTTACAGCAGGGGGCTGGCAACATTGGAGCAATCTCGAGTATAACCAGCCGAAATTGCAAAGATAATCTGGAACTCATCGTCAGTGAGTTCACAGAAAAGCACACACGCTCGCATGTGCGTGTACTCACTAACAATGCCTGAAAATAGTCATAGGGTAGTCAACACTTGTGTTCGAGCCGGATCACAACTAAAGTCTAATAGCTTAATCTTGGGAGCGCGAGTGTCGGGTTTAAGTAACAGTCACACACACACACACACACACACACACACACAAATATTGATGTAAGCAGCGTGTTCGCTGTGTCTGTGTCTGTCTATGTGCGTGTGCGTGTTTGTAACAAAAAGAGAGACGAATGCTTTATATGGTCTCGCTGCAATGTTTCATTCGGAAATTTCTAGAATGACCAGCAACTTGAAAATCATTATTTACTGAAGTTGCGAATCAAGTATTGACCCCGGTATAGTTGCTTGAGGTTTTGGGAGTTATTATATAACGATCTATTTGCATAACCTTATAGAAGCTGCATGTCTTACATAACGCAATGTCTGACATTACGTCATAATAATATCTCTGCAGGAAACATTGTAGCGAAGATCTTATTAATCCATTCGTCTGAGACTTTTATTATTGTATTACGCAATGCTAAAAGTGTCCCAATCTAACTTGGATTCACAAATGGAATTAATTTGTCTGTTGATTTTCTATATACTGTCTAACCATCAAGTGTTATATACTTCATTTTGGTAAGCCTCAATTTTTAAATACATGCATTTCAATCTCTCTCTCTCTCTCTCTCTCTCTATATATATATATATATATATATATAATTATATATTCTTTTATTCTTTATTTGTTTTAGTCATTTGACTAGCAGCTCGAGCCAGTCAACACCTTTTAACCTTTAGTCGAACAAATCGACCCCAGGACTTATTCTTTGTAAACTTAGTACTTATTCTATCGGGTTCTCTTTTGTCGAACCGCAATGTTATGGGGACGTAAGCACACCAACATCGGTTGACAAACTATGGTGGGGGAAAATACAGATAAACATACACTCACACAAACATACACTCACACACACAACATACACACACACACACACACACAGAAACATATATATATATATATGCTTCTTTCAGTTTCCGCTTACCAAATCCACTCACATGTATTCTTTTATTCTATTATTCTATTATTCTTTTACATGCTTCAGTCATTTGACTGCGGCCATACAGGAGCACCGCCGTTTAGGGTTTATAGTTGAATTAGTACAACCATCACCACTATCACCACTATCACTGCCATCGTCATCATCAATATTATGCTCATCACCCCCACCACCTACAAAGCCACCACCACCACTGAAACCACCATCACCACGACTACCATCAACTGTCTCGAGAAAGAACTCGTATACAAGGCCAAGGACTCGGACTGCAACGGAATACCAAAGACGTATATCCGAATGACGGGAAAACGCGTTCGAGGAAAGGTATACGCAACATTTTGCGACATTCAGAAACAAAAACAAAAAAACATGCGAAATCCCTATCAAATATGATATGGACATTGGAAGAAGGGAGAATAAAGAACGCCCAGATAGAATAGAAAATTATTGCGTAAGCCAAAAATATACAGAGGATGGGGCACCAAATGTGTCCTGTTCATTACTGAAAAATTAAATATTATACAATCAACAGACATTGTCTTAAACATAAGGGATGAAGCTTTCTCTCCTTGCATATACAAGCAATATTTTACACTCAAATACTCTAAAGAAGGCCCCCTATAAACGAGAGCAACCCTACCAGGGTAGCCTCTTCATAAACGTGAACACACATAGCACACAAACTTCACACAAAAATGAAATAAGGGTCAAACTTCACACAAAGAAAAAATAAGTCCCAAAGACGTACAACCTCAATATTACAAGTACAAGAACATCATGTCCAGAACAAAACAAAGAAATAATGCAAAATAATTAAGAAATTCACCGAAAAGACAAATTCAAAGGAGACAGATTCCAAAAGAGTAACGTCCTTTGATTCATTGTTTCATTGTTTCATTTACGCGATTTTACGAGAAATCCTGTGAATGGAATGAAGCTGTTTTCCAAAATGGAGGCGAAAACTTTTCTCCATGCGATCTGTTTGAAAAATAGTTAAAGCACTAGGATATTCTCCTTCTCTTCTTAACAGGAAAACAATGGTAGGCTTAATTAACAAATTAAGAAATTATATATCTACCAATACGGTGTGGAGCACTCATTTTATCGTTCTACATTTACATATATAGATATAGTCGTAACAAGGTTTCTGTGGGTGAACCTGCGGAAGGATCATTACCACCTCGATCATCGCCCGCTTCGCTGGCTCACTCGAACACGAACGCAGGGCGCCGAACGCGCGAAGAAAGAAGGTAGGCGCAGGAGTGGTAAGTAGCTTACTTACCAACCACGTGATCCTGGGTTCAGTCCCATTGTGTGACACTTTGGGCAAGTGACGTCTACCATAGCCTCGGGCCGACCAAAGACTGGTCAGTGGATTTGGTAAACGGAAACTGAAAGAAGACTCTCATATATGTATATATATATATACATATATATATATATATATATGTATGTGCGTGTATATGTATGTGTGTCTTTGTTTGTCCCCCAACATCGCTTGACAACCGATGCTGGTGTGTTTACGTCCCCGTAACTTAGCGTTTCCGCAAAGGGGCCCGATAGAATAAGTAGTAGGTTTACAAAGAATAAATCATGGGGTCGATTTGCTCGACTAAAGGCGGTGCTCCAGCAAGGACGCAGTCAAATGACTGAAACAAGTAAAAGAATAAAAGAATAATATATAATACATGCATACTTGCTTCCCAACCAGACGGCACGTTGAGCAAGTATTTTCTAGAGTAGCTTCCGGCCGACCAATGCCTTGTGAATGGATTTGATAGGCAGGACCGAAAAAACAAACGTGAACAAAATGAAAAAAAAACGAGAACATAAGAAAACAACAAAAACATGGAAAGCAAACTTTTTTTCGGACAACAAATAGAGAAACGAGACAGGCAACATAAAGAGCATTCCCTTTATCAGTGTCTCCTGTTTTATCTACTCTGCGTTACGAAGGTAGGGACAAGACGCGACTTCGTTAAAGCAGTCTTTCCTGCAAAGCAAATTAAATAAAATTTGGGATTTTTGCGGAGGGTTAAAATGGTAACAAAAACAGGACAGTAAGAACAAAACAGTAAAAACAAACGGTGAAGGCTGTTAAGCCATCACGAGTTGAAATGGTGAACGCTGGAGAAAGGAGCTATTACAAGAGAGGCAAAAGTAGGTCTTATATATATATATATATATGTGTGTGTGTGTATGTGTAGATGTGTGTGTGTGTAGAGGGAGAGAGAGAGATACGCATACATGTACATATGTGTGTGTGCCTTTGTGACCGTGTTTGTCCCCACCACTCCTTGACAACCGGTGTTGGTGTGTTTATGTGCCCATATTTAGCGGTTATGGGCACGTGATCACAGATAACCTATAAACACCAGGCTTTTTATAAGAATAAGCACTAAGGTCGATTTATTCAATTAAACATTCTCCAAGCTATGCCTCGGCATGGCTGCAGTCTAATGGCCAAAATGAGTAAAAGAGAGATAGACAGAGAGGGAGACAAACAAATAGACAGACAGACTGACTGACAGGTTGATAGTTAAAATAGATAGATAGATAGATAGATAGATAGATAGATAGATAGATAGATAGATAGATAGATAGATAGATAGATTGATAGATAGATAGATATATATGTATATATTGTGACCAATCATAACGCTATTTCAGCCACACTGAGTAAGTTAGGTTTTGTATCGTAATTTGTGACCGATGTTATTATATTCGAGTCGTCAAACTTGCACCATTTTGTACATGTAATCCTGCCGCTATCATTCTGTTCACATTCTCTAGGCAAGAGTTATTCTTCTTAAATGATAGAGGTTGAGATCTGCTGTACTTCAAAAGTATTAATAAATTAGTCACTTACCATTCTTTCTTCCATAGCTGCCTGTGCAGCCATGTTTTCTAAAACGGATCGTATTTTCACGGCTGTATCAGTTACGTTTTACTCAAGCATGATGACCTATCAGCTTATTAATTTATTGTGTTCATAAGCATTTTTTGCATTTTAAAAATATTATGCACTCGTACGAGCGGTGTTCTGGCAGAGTATTTAACACGCTGGCCAGACATGCTTAGCGACATTTCGTCCGATTTTACGATTTGAATTTAAATCCGGCTGAGGTCCACTTTGTCTTTCATCCATTCGGAGTCGATAAAGTAAGTACCAGCTTTGCTCTGGGATCGATGTAATCGACTTACTTTCTGCCCCGACATTGCTCACCGGAAGCAAAAATTTGAAACCAATACTGACAGATCATGTGGAATGGATACAGAAGGTTCGCGGTTCGAGTCCTGTATTCAGCTTCCTTACATTTTCTACTTTCCAAGTGATTTTTTCCCCCGCGCATTGACTGAAGCAGTAACAAATATATAATTATAGGCGCATATATATACATATATATAGATATATATATATATATATATATATATATATATATATATATATATATGCGTGAGTGTGTGCATTTCTTAGAGTAAATAAATATTTCCGTCTGTGGTATTTTGCGCACGCGATTGCTAGTGATTGCAAGCTTCGAATATATACAAATATCAGGGAAGGTGGGGGAGGAATTTTCATCGATTATATCGATCTCTGTATGTGACTTGTTTTTACTTTATCGATGGAATTTGCAGTCAGAACGCAAAATGCGGTAACAATAAACTCAAGATATTTTCTCAGATGCTCTATCGATTCCCAAACCATTTCTCCAGTTTGTCTCTTTCAATTTGATGAAGCATGACGAGAAGATCAAAAGTGTTTTTTATATTTTTCAACATTTGATTGCAAATTTTATTTATCAAGGCCTGTTTGTTTAATGAGGTTTGCAAAACATAAACTCGACTTTATAGTTTTAAGGTATGTTTCCAACGATAGTTAAAAATCAGTCCCTGTGCCCTGATTAGCTTTTAGAACTCTGGCATAAATATCAGATTCTGTACATATATATATGTATATATGTATATATGTATATATATATATATATATATATATATATATATATATATATATATATAATATATATATATAATATATATATATATATATATATATATATATATATATGTATGTATGTATATGTATATAAATATATGCAATATATCTTTTGCTGTATGTTTTGATTATATATACATGTTCTATATAACATATATTAAATGGTATGTATGTGTCATACATATATACATTATTTATATGTATGTACGCATGTATATAATATATATATATATATATATATATAAGTATATATATGTAGATTGCATCTATCTGTCTGTCTATCTATCTATCTATTTATCTATCTATATATATATGTGTATATATATGGACACATCCGTACATAGTTATATATACGTGTGTGTGTGTGTGTGTGTGTGTGTGTGTGTGTGTTTCTGTGTGTTTCTGTGTGTGTCTGTGTGTGTGCGCGTGCGTGTGTGTATCTTATAGTTTTGTGCAATATTACGTTTTATTTTAAGCTCCCATATTACACCAGTCTTAAAATCTGAGATACATAAAACCCTGCCACCATACACCATAAATCCTGACATTTAGTTTCAACCCACCTCTCATGGCTAGCTTTAGAACGATGCGCTTAATAGCAAAGCCTACGTATGTAAAACCGTATTTTTCTGATATATTTTCTAATTTGTATTTCAACGTATCTTATTACGTTTTATTTTAAGCTACAATATTTAGCCTCTAATAAACATCGCCGTTCATTCTCGATTATTTCTGCGGGTTTTTGTTTTCTTTTTCTTATCCCTATTTGACGATCACTCTCACCAATTCTTCTCTTCGCAGGCATGCGCCATTAGTCGCTAGCTTTATGATTCCTAACACAAGCGTTCGGCTTCGCGTTGATAACACATTTGTGTTCAACTCTGTCGTGGAAGCGCATGGCTTAATGGTTAAGGTAACGGCATATGATCGTCTGGTCGTGAGTTCAATTCCCGGCAATGTGTTGTGTCCTTGAGTTCGATACTTATTTCCCGTTGCTACCGTCCACTACGCTGGTATAAACGAGCTGTACCTGTATTTCAAAGGGCCAGCCCTGTCACACCCTGTATCACGCTGAATCGGCCAGTGGTCTATATTAATGGTACGCTTGTCTGTGGAGTACTCAGCCACTTCAACATTAATTTCATGAGCAAGCAGTCCCGCTGATCGGATCGATTGGAACACTCGGAAAGGTTGAAAAGAGATATGAATTTCCAAACTGAAAGGATTTCGTCGATCATTCGCGGCTGCGATCCGGTTCTCTCTACCATCCATTCCAATTGCATCAAGAATCTTTTTCTACTATGAGCACGAGGCCTGGAGTTTGATGGGAGGGGGAGCTATTCGATAACATCGACACCAGTGTTCAACTGATACTTATTTTATCGACCCTCGAAAACATGAAAGGTATAGTCCACCCCGGTGGAATTTGAACTGAGAACGTAAAGCTGGAAGAAATGCTGCTAAACATTTGATGTAGCTGCCTTTCGATTATGTAAATAATAAAAAATTCTAATTCTGGCACAAGACAAGCTGTTTTGAGAGGAGGGGCAATACTTGACTGCTGCTTTATTTTATTGACCCTACCAGAATTTAAACTCAGTGCACAACGGGTTCGGAGAATTGCGAAATGTCTGACATCATGACACTTCTGCCAGCTCGCTATTATTTCTTCTAATGGCACAAGGCCAAAAATATTGAAGCTTGAGGCTTACTCGACCACATCTCCACAAGTACTTGTCTGGTACTTCATTTTATCGACAGAGGAACGAATGAAAAACATAGTCTCGGAGCCATTTGAACTCAGAACGTAATGAATCGGTGAAGAAATCTCGCAAAACATTTTCTCTGACGCTCTAAAGATTCTGTCAGCACACCGCTTTATGGTTTCTAATTTAGGCACAAACCCAGTACTTTTGAGGAGCGGGGACAAACAAGGACAGACACACGGATTAAGTCGATTACATCGACCCCAGTGCGTAACTGGTACTTATTTAATCGACCCCGAAAGGATGAAAGGCAAAGTCGACTTCGGCGGAATTTGAACTCAGAACGTAACGGCAGACGAAATACGGCTATGCATTTCGCCCGGCGTGCTAACGTTTCTGCCAGCTAGCCTTATTATTATTATTATTATTATTATTATTATTATTATTATTATTATTAATAATATTAATAATAATAATAATAATAATAATAATAATAATAATAATAATAATAATAATAATAATAATAATAATAATAAATGCCCTTATCCAGTACCAGGCAGTGGCTCTCGTGGCTTCTGATCTTAACTGATTGGAAGTGTTATCATGTACATTGTTTTGTCTTGGTATAAAAGATGGGCTACAGCAAATATTCTGCTCAATACCACAGATTTGCTTGTCAGTTGTTTGACCTTAACAAGTTGACCATGTCACTTAGTGGCTGACGATATGTGCGTCTCTGATCATGAGCAGAAGTAGTGGGGGAGCATCATAGCCGTGTGTTGAAAGGAATTCTTGGAGGTTTGAATAATTCCCCTTTGGAAACATGGGTGGCTTGTTCAACATCATTAAATAATCCTTATTCAAGGACGTTTTGAGCGAGATGGGCTACTCGACCACAAGAAAATTATAACTGGGCTCCACCTGCAAGGTCATGTGCTATTTATCTTGATATGAGATCACCATGTCGCGCACATATGGTTGTGATGCATGTGCCTCGTGTACCCTTATCAGATGGGTACACTGGGCTTTGCATATTTTACCCCAGTGTCACTTTGATTGCATACACTGCTCTCTCGCTCAATAATAATAATAATAATAATAATAATAATAATAATAATGATAATCAGAATGCAATTCGGCCTCGATAAATGTGCAAAAGCTACCTTTATCAAAGGGAAAATGACAGAAACATCTAACGCTAACCTTGACCAGCAGAATGTTATAAAAGAACTAGACCCAGCGGAGAGCTACAAGTACCTAGGGGTAATTGAAGGGAACGGAATAAGGTATTCAGAGATGAAGGAAAGGATCAGGAGAGAATGCTATCGAAGAGTGAGAGCAATACTCAAGACAGAGCTGAATGCAAGAAACAAGATCGAAGCGATCAATGCATTAGCCATACCAGTCGTGACTTACAGTTTCAATATCGTTAACTGGTCAATTACTGAAATATGTCAGCTCGACAGGAAAATACGTAAACTGATGACAATGCATAGAATGCAAAAATGACCAAGAACTCAAGGGCTTACTAGCGATTGTCAAACAATTCAGTGAAGAGATCAGAATGCAATTTGGCCTCGATAAATGTGCAAAAGCTACATTTATCAAAGGGAAAATGACAGAAACATCTAATGTTAACCTTCACCAGCAGAATGTCATAAAAGAATTAGACCCAGCGGAGAGCTACAAGTACCTAGGGGTAATTGAAGGGGACGGAATTAGGCATTCAGAGGTGAAGGAAAGGATCAGGACAGAATGCTATCGAAGAGTGAGAGCAATACTCAAGACAGAGCTGAATGCAAGAAACAGGATCGAAGCGATCAATGCATTAGCCTTACCAGTCGTGACTTACAGTTTCAATATCGTTAACTGGTCAATTACTGAAATATGTCAGCTCGACAGAAAAATAAGAAAACTGTTGACAATGCATAGAATACATCACCCTAAGGCAGATACAGAACGACTTTATCTGCCAAGAAAAGAGGGAGGCCGTGGTCTTTTGCAACTGGCAATAACAATGAAGATTGCTACAATTGGCCTAGACACCTACCTGAAAAACTCTGAGGACTGGATGCTAAAACTTGTCTCAAAACATGAAAACAAGTAAGCATCATACTCAGTAACAAAACAGGCAAAGGAATATCTAAGTGTATTCCGAATACAACAAATTTCGGAATTAGAGATAGACATACAAGAAGCAAGCACAGAAAAAGCTAGGCGCATGAAAACCCTTGCCAAAACTGCGGCCTTAGATATTCTGAATAATAAATGGCAAGAAAAACCTCTGTATGGCAAATACCCAAAGAGAGCGAATAATGCAGATGTTGACAAAGCCCTGACCCATCAAATGCTAATGGCCTCTGGCTTAAAATCTGAAACAGAAGGGTTTATCATAGCAGCTCAAGATCAATGCCTACCAACAAGAAACTACCAGGCCAACATATTAAAGAACGATAGTAGCCCGACATGTCGTGTATGCCGACAACAAAATGAAACCGTTGATCATGTTGTCTCCAAATTCAGTCTTCTAGCGCCTACAGTGTACCTCAACAGGCATGATAGAGCTGCACAATATATTCACTGGGTAATTTGCAAAAACCTGGATTTGCCCCATGAAAAAACTGGTGGGAACACAATCCACCTCCAGTGCTTCAAAATGAGCACATCTCACTCCTCTGGAACTTCACCATTCAAACTGACAGAAAGATAGATGCAAATAGGCCAGATATCATATTGAAAGACTTCAAACAAAGAACATGCCTCCTCATTGATATGACTGTCCCAATCGATATAAACGTATCTGTCCAGACCTACCAAAAACTGAGCAAATATAAAGATCTTGAAATAGAAATCAGCAAAATGTGGAACCTGAAGACTAAAACAATACCTGTTGTCATAGGTGCCCTGGGAATGATAGCGAAAGGGACTGATTGCTACCTAACTCAGATACCAGGAAACCCCAAAATGGCAGAAATTCAAAAGATAGTGCTCATGGGAACTGCTTATATCCTACGCAAAATACTCTCTATGTAATCCTAAGGTTTAAAACAAACTTAAAAAAAAATTTTTTTTTATGTATTAGACATTCACTAGTACAACAAAAAAACCCCCAATATATGGCAAACTAGGCATAACAACAACGTGAACTTCCAACCTGTTGTCTCTTAAGGTCTCTGGGTGAGACTTGGAGCCAACTTGTGCAGACATAAAGCAAAAGTCAAACATAGAATAATAATAATAATAATAATAATAATAATAATAATAATAATAATATAATAATAATAAGAATAATAATAATAATAATAATAATAATAATAATAATAATAATAAGAAGAAGAAGAAGAAGAAGAAGAAGAAGAAGAAGAAGAAGCCAAGCAAAATTGTTTTCGAAAATATGTTTGAGATAACGTAATAAGTGAATGTAATAAATTAATGTTAACATTTATCTTGAAGGGAAGAACTCATCTATTACTCTTTGTCCGAGAATATCACCTGCTTGTTTCTGTGTGTTCGGTGGGAGATGGCATTACACTTGCTTGTCTATCATCTCGCTAAAAAGGAAGGAGAGAAGACAGAATGGAATGAAGAGAGAACGGGCGGCGGTGGGGAGGGGACGGAAAGAGAGAAACAACTTGCAATGTTAAATGATCCGTTGACTGAGTCGTTATGTGGACGAATAACCTGCTAGAAATGACAGCCAAATATATTTCACTATACTCTCTTTACTCTTTTACTTGTTTCAGTCATTTGACTGCTACCATGCTGGAGTACCGGATTTAGTCGAGCAAATCAAACACAGGACATTCTTTGTAAGCCTAGTACTTATTCTATCGGTCGCTTTTACCGAAACGCTAAGTTACGGGGACGTAAACACACCAGCATCGGTTGTCAAGCGATGTTGGGGAAGGGGGACAAAAACAGATACACAAACATTTAAACACACATACATACATATATATATATATATATATACGACGGGCTTCTTTCAGTTTCCGTCTACCAAATCCACTCACAAGGCTTTGGTCGGCCGAGGCTATAGTAGAAGATACTTGCCCAAGGTGCCACACAGTGGGAATGAACCCGGAACCATGTGGCTGGTAAGCAAGCTACTTACCACATAACTACTCCTGCGCCTACGGTTTTTTTTTTACGGCGGTGGAACACAAATATTGAGGTAAGAAAATCTCCTTGGATAGCTTTGTCTTCTTCGAGTTCCACCGTTAAAAAGGATTTGTTTCACGTTCTCCCGAAGTTTCAAGTTTCTAATTTCCTATGACGTTAGCATACTTTGTGGTACTGAAAAGTAAATAGAGTGAGACAACAATGGGGCGTCTACGCGGTTGCTCGATCTAACAGAAACAGTAGTCAAAAGCTTTCTCAAATGACACTGTTATCCATAAAGAGAAATCTACTCAAGTCATACTGCATCGATTTAAAAAAGGGAACGCAATGAGATAACAAAGGGACACTTATATCAGTTTTGTATGAAAGCAGAGACACATTAGGCGTTTGTTTGGAGACCCAACAGGATCATAAACCCCAAAATGTTCTATGTATACAGGTAGTCGCTGTTAAATACTAAACGTCGCTGTGCTTTGCTCTGTCTGAAATTTATAATGCTGTTAAGACGGTCCTGCTGTCTACAGGCACTTTATTTGAAAGAAATAGAAGCTAAAGCTCATTCAATCACACTCTGCTGTATTTAGAAAAAAATACGGAACGCAATGAACAAATGAAGACCTTTCACGTAGATGTTTTACTGGCTAGAAAGAGTAACTAAAATCTCCTTTGAATCAAACCCAGCTATCTTTTTTTTAAAATATGTAAGGTTATATTGGATAGTATAGTGTAAGATATACTTAAATCTAAGAAAAGCGGGATGGTCGCAGTTGGAAGGCTTTGAACGATGATCTGTTTCCTTAGGGTTGACCTCTGCCAGTAAGAGCTTTTATGTAGTTCGTCGACCTACTAGAAATAACAGCCAAGTTTATTTCACAACTCATCTTACATTCTTAAAAAAAAATCGAAGATGTAGTATAGTTCAAGATGAACTAGACGTGAAAAGTTAGGATGTTGGTCATGGCTAGATTGTTTTTATTATATGTCTGAAAGTTGACTTGAGATAAAAAAAACAATAACATTAACTCATATACATTTTAATGAAGTCCTGATAGAATGAAAGTAATGGATTGATTAAAAAGACACAACTGAATGGGCTTCAGTTCAGTACTCGCCTATTTTAACTTCAATCAGTTCAAACCAGACATGGACAACCTTTTTCGAGAAGCGGGCCGCATGAAGCATAGCTCCATCATCAGGCGGGCCACACTTCTGTGTAAACTCCAAATAATTTCTAGTTTAGGCATGCCATTTAGAACGTTCCCCAAGTCGAAGTTTGTCAAAGGAAGTTGCTCTCTCTCTCTCTCTCTCAGAGAGAGGGTCAGGTTCCCTTGAGATGAAGATATTGGAAAAGGTACGGATAAATTGCGAAATGAACTTATTTTTATCACACAATTTATTTTTAAAATTTGTTTATCAATACCATGGTTAAAGAAAGAGAGAATTGCATTCACATTTACTCCGGTCCAAAAGCGATGATAAGTTAAAAGGAAGACAGAATTCATCAAGTTTAATTCCTTTGGGGAACAGTGGTAAAATATGACAGTAATAAAACTACTGGTACTCTTCTCTTTTGGAATCTACTGTCACCAATGTCCTGCCCGGGGCTTCCAGAATACTCTTGTGTAGCATTCGATGTGTTTTTCTGCTTGAATTAAAAATCAGTTCAGCAGCAGTTCTGCAAGAATCAAGTCTTTTTCAAAAACTGTTACCTTGCCAAAGAAAAAGAAAGAGAGAGAGAGAGAGAAGAAAGAAGAGAAAGCGAGAGAGAGATTACAATAGAATGAGAGATAGCAGGAGTATACAGCGAAAGACTAAAATTGCAAAGTGCACTAGCGATATGAAGAGAATGATCACTGTAGTGGCAGAGGAGAATCGTCGATAGTTACAAAGAAAAGAGCAAGGGGAGAATATAGACATAGAAGCACACGAACCACAAATTATTACTGATTTATCCACACCCTGGTATCTTATGTGTGTGTGAGTGAATGTGTGAGTGTGTGTGTGTGAGAGAGTGTATGTGAGTGTGTGTGTGAGAGAGAGTATGAGTGTGTGTGTATGTGTGAGAGAGAGAATGTGTGTGTGAGTGTGTGTGTGTGTGAGATAGTGTTGAGTGTTTATGTGTGTGTGAGAGAGACACAGTGTGTGTGTGTATGTGTGAGAGAGAGTGTGTGTAACTGTGCGCGTATGTGTGTGAGAGTGAGTGTGTGTGAATCTGTGTGTGTGTGTGTGTATGTGGGTGTGCGTGAGTTCGCGCCGACCCCACCGCTAGGACAATACAATCGATGTTGATATATTTACATTGTTCGTAATCTTGCAGTTCAGTATCAGATACCGATATAATAAATACCAGACTTAAAATCTTTAAAAATATACTGGTGTCGATTTGTTCGACTAAACCCTTTAATTCTGCTTCATGGCCGCATTTCGATAACGAATAAAGTAAAACAAATGATAAAACCATAAAAATTTGAATAATATCATAAAAGAAAGAAGTCGGCGAGCTGGTAGAAACGTTAGCACGACGGGCGAAATGCGTAGCCGTATTTCATCTGCCGTTACGTTCTGAGTTCAAATTCCGCCGAGGTCGACTTTGCATTTCATCCTTTCGGGGTCGATAAATTAAGTAACAGTCACGTACTGGGGTCGATGTAATTGACTTAATTCGTTTGTCTGTACTTGTTTGCCCCCTCTGTGTTTAGCCCCTTGTAGGCAATAAAGAAATAAGAAACGTTAGCACGCCGGGCGAAATGCTTAGCGGTATTTCATCTACCGCTACGTTCTGAGTTCAAATTCCGCCAAAGTTGACTTTGCCTTTCATCCTTTCGGGGTCGATTAAATAAGTACTAGTTACGCACTGAGGTCGATATAATCGACTTAATCTGTTTGTCTGTCCTTGTTTGTTCCTTCTGTGTTTAGCCCTTTGTGGGTAGTAAAGAAACAGGTATTTCGTCTGCCTTTACGTTCTGAGTTCAAATTCTGCCGAGGTCGAATTTGCCTTTCATCCTTTCAGGGTCGATAAATTAAGTACCATTTGTGTACTGAGGTCGATCTAATTGACTGGCCCCTTCCCCAAAAATTATCGGGCCTTGTGCCTAGAGTGGAAAAGAAAAAAGAATAAAAGATATGTGATTGGCCATCTTACGTGTCATAATTATTTAATATACGTTGATCTTATGTTGCAATGTCAGCTTATGTTGGCGCTTTAACAACTGATCTGCTGAACAGGGTTTCACGAGATGTCATTTGATTCTCTTTCGTAACTCCGTTGAATTGGAAGCGGAGTAATCTTAAACACTACATGTAAAAATAAAGAATTATAAAAGGAACAAAATATCATACAGCAAACACATCATAAATGAATGAATAAATAAATAAATAAATAAATAAATAAACAACTACTTGCAAAAAAAATGTAAAGATGTGAAATAGAAGTTTTCCTGTTCTGAAAGAAAACATTTTGAGGGTTACGTAACCAAATTGACTCCTCATTTTAACATCCATCATTGATCAGTATATAAATAAGTGAAACATTTTCTTGAACTATTATTCAATGTTCATGTAAAAGGCCGTGTCGTCTTTTTCTTCTCTCAATGATGAACGATACTGTCAGCGTCCAATTATCTCGGATGCAGGAACAGGCTTACTTAGACAAGTGAGAATCCATTGCTTTACTACAAGTCCTACTGTTCGCTTAGATTTTCTAACACCTGGCCCGTCAATATGATTTATGAGGTCCAGTTGGGGAAGTTATTATTCAATTTCGCTCTTAAAAACACCACCACCGCTCCGACATCACACCACCACATCAGCACATCATTCCACACAGCTACGCATGCGTAATTCAGCAAGTAACGTTTTCGATTTACTCACGACATGCTGTGTTTCATTTACTAGAGAAAGAGGGGAAAAAACGTAGAGTGTGTTAAAAGCCTATAATTGATTCAGCTAATGCACCAAATTAAAATTGATTGCCATATTTGAAAAAAAAAAATGTATTAATTCAAAATATCTTTATTGATTTTTGAATAGAATAAATCTTTCTAACACACTATTGGTAATTATGAACAGATTCTGATCACACAGTATTTCTACAAAATTGTGAGTTATTAACGCAAATATGTGTGGTTTATAATTATTAAAGTTTTGTTTAACCTTTTACTTCTCCTCATTCTGTTCGTGTTATAATGGCCGAGGGATGTCGATAAAACTGTCTCTGTAATGGACGAAGTGTCCACGGTTCGCATCAGGGTCTGACGCTGTTTTAGTATATGTTTATTTTCTTTGTTATTATTATTACTTTGGTTATAAAGAGATAGTGTCTATGATCCTTGGAAACATTTTAAGACCAGTGAGGTCAGCAGGGTTAATGTTTCTGTTTAAATGTTTTGCAATGACTGCGGGCGACTACCGGGAAAATGTAGTAATGGAAAGAGAAAAAAGAACCTCCCAGAGGACCGATGTTCCCGAGAAGAAGGACTGGGCGAGGTGAGGGCGAAGGATAGACGGGTTGATCAACAATGCAATGGTGAGTGTTACACGAGATCAGTCACTGCTGAGGTAGAAAAAGCAGTGAAAGTGTGTGTGTTTGTGTGTGTGTGTGTGTGTGTGTGAGTGTCAGACAGACAGACTGAGATAAAGGGAGAGTGAAAGGGGGCAGCGAGAGAGAGAGAGAGTGAGAGGGAGAGAAATAGACAGATAAACAGACTGAGAAAGAGGAGACCGCAAGTCAGGTGTGAGAGGCTTGAATGTGGCACTTAATTTCCCCTGACCCGGTCTATACAGGGGACAGTACTGTTACTGTTTGGACTTCGGTCTAGCCATGACCAAAACCATTCCAGGTTTATGAGCAAAATCATTCAATGAACAATGATCCCGGCTTATCTCCTGGTGCTCTTAGCGACAGTAGCGTTCGTAGCACTTTTAGTGTTGGTGATAGTTGTGTTGGTGAGAGTACCGTTAGTGGTTGTGTTGGCGATTGTAGTAGTGTTGATGATTGCGTTTCAGTTGTCGCTGTTGCTGTTTAGCCCTAGCTTAGTGCTATTCGAGCAGGGCGTATGATCAAATGTGTAACTATGGCCACCATACTGGGGTTATTTCTTTATTATCGTATGCGTTCTTTCTTAATTTATTCTGTAACTCAACAGTGAGTGGGTTAAGAGAAACTCTCGCTACTATTTCTAGAAAATTTAGTTACCAGGTAACGTCTCACTTGGTGACTCGACAAGTAACGGCAGATTAAATTCTCTTGTGAAAACCAGCGAGAAAAAGATAGAATAATGAAAAATAACTTGGAGATGAGAAGAAAAGCAAACGAACTTAAGAGCATTTGATATTCATATTTACGCCGTTGATGTCAGAAAAAAAATGGTGTATATTATCATGAGATACAGAATGGTAATAATAAAGAATGAACATTTGTCTAATATTAAATTAGCGATGAATCTTTGAAGAAGAAAAATATTCAGAACAAAGAAGACAAACATAACTTAACGTATCTCCGATAGTTGTTATCATATTTCGATGAAAATAAATTGAATTTTCAAATGGCGCCTTGTCAGTCTTGAGAATATGGTATTAAGTACCTTGTTAGTAATTTGATGAAGACTTCTAAATTCTGTATAAACATTTGAAACTCCAGAGACAGTATTGATCTTCAATTGCCAACTTTTCACAAAGATGAAAAAATATATATTTCGAAGTTATTAGCTACTTACATGACCAAAAAAAAAAGAAAGAAAAGGGGAATAAAAAAGGAAAAAAGAAAAAGAAAAGAATATGAGACCTTCTTTTTAAAGAACATCATTTACAGGAAATATAAAAGGACACTTGATATTGTTGCATTGGTGTTCAATAAACTTTGGAAAAGTTATTTATTTGTAGCCAATATTTTCTCTTTATTGCAGTTTCTCTCTTTCAATAACCATCATATTATCAAAATTGCGCTCCGATTGTCATGGTATGCGTTTGTATGTTACGCTGTGGTTTTCAAGGGAAATAAACCCGCTCGAACCATTATTGTGGTTATGTCTTACAGTTAAAAACAGGCAGATAGTTAACACAGCAAGATAAAAATATCTGAGTTTCATGCAATGGCTGTGTAGTAAGAAGTTTGCTTTCCAGCCTCATGGTTCCGGGTTCAAAACTACCACGTGGCATCGTGAAGGATTTTTCGCTGAACGATTCCATCCCAGTACTTATATTTTAAAGTCTGATGCTTATTCTATCGGTGATTTTTTGTTGCACCGCTAGGTTACGCGGTCAGCAGGCGGTGGTGGAGGACAAACACTCACACAAGTATATACTACAAAGTCCGGTCACAAGGCTTTAGTCATCCTGTGGCTATATTAGAAGACACTTGCTCAAGGTTCCAGGCAGAAGGACTGAACTCGGAACCATGTGGTTGATAAACAAGCTACTTACCACACAGTCACTCCTGCGCCTATCTGTATATATATATGTATTTTCGACTCATCAGCGTGGGATTCCAACAATATTAAATATTAAATATTAAATTCGAAGGCACTGGAATATATCTCTCCACCTAACGGTATCAGACAGATCATATTCAGTGCTAGTGCCGCCAAATTCAAAATACGAATGAGAGTTCATCACATTCCCCTGCCCATTAGCGTGTGTCGCCAAGTAAGATGCTACAGAGAGAAACTGTAGTTTGTTAAAGTATAATTCTATATTCTTTATACCGATTTAATTCCGAAACGCGCGTACGTGGGTAACCAAATATGGATTGATTTTCGTTATCTTTCCTCTTTGCCTGCGTAGATTGTTTTCAGGTACTTTGGTTTTTCTGGGATTCCCTTTTAAAGTAGAAGAAATAGCTAAGGTTTTTTTACTGCTATTTCTAAACTTTAGTATGTGGTAAAGCAAACCTTTGCTAAACCCTAAATATAAAGTATTACTTAAGCTTACCATGAAATGGTCATTTTCATGCCGAATTCTACTTGGTTAAATTACTGATTACTTCTTAATTAATTAATTTTACCCTTTGTTATTATTGATAATGGAATTTTTCTCCCTGATAACAAACTAGTTTCTCTCTGTAGCATATTACTTGGTGACACACGCTAATGGGCAGGGGAATATGATTACCTCTCATTCGTATTTTGAATTTGGCGGCACTAGCACTGAATATGATCTGTCTGATACCGTTAGGTGGGGAGATATATTCTAGCGCCTTTGAATTTAATATTCAATATATAATATTGTTGGAATCCCACGCTGATGAGTCGAAAATGGTTGGGTAAAGTATAATTCTATATTCTTTATACCGATTTAATTCCGAAACGCGCGTACGTGGGTAACCAAATATTGATTGATTTTCGTTATTTTTCCTCTTTGCATGCGTAGATTGTTTTCAGGTACTTTGGTTTTTCTGGAATTCCCTTTTAAAGTAGAAGAAATAGCTAAGGTTTTTTTACTGCTATTTCTAAACTTTAGTATGTGGTAAAGCAAATCTTTGCTGAACCCTAATTATAAAGTATTACTTAAGCTTACCATGAAATGGTCTTTTTCATGCCAAATTCTACTTGGTGAAATTACTGATTACTTCTTAATTTATTAATTTTACCATTTGTTATTATATATATGTCTATATATATACATATATATATATATGTGTGTGTGTCTGTGTGTGTGTCTGTGTGTATGTGTATGTGTATGTGTGTGTGTGTATTCGCCACCACAACCTCTTTTAGGCTTAGCAGCCCTTCCTGTTTGTTTTCACTGTCCTGTTTGTATTACCAATATTTGACCCTCCGCAAGATCCCAAATTTTATTTCATTTCCTTAGCGGGAGCAACTGTTTTATCGAAAGCGGCGTATATTGTTGTTAAATGTTCGAAATACGAGACTAGGAAAAGCCAACAACTGATGAGGGTTCGTTCTTTATGCTGTTTCTTTTGTTTTCCATTTGTGTCTTTCGTTGTTCGAAAGAATAGTTCATGTTCCATGTACTCGTGCTTCGTATATTTGAGGGGTTGTACACGTTTCATCACGTCCTGTACCCACACACACACATATATATATATTTAGGAGCCCTTAATTGTATAACTACATGAATAATATTTTTCTATATGAATAATATTTTTGTCTTATGACTAATTCGTCTTTTGTGCTGGGCACCTGGTAGTAAATAATATTACTACCCTTCTTGTTTATATTCGCATACTACATGATGAATTTATTCGTAAAATCTTCCCGGCATGCCCGCGTAAATTTTGCGTCTGCGCAGAGATTTGAAAAGTTAAGATCTGCTAGTAGTCGGGTTTAACGTATAGCCCCACATCGCTGCAGACCTCGATTAAATTCAGGCAACTCGCTGATGAAGCTGGCCTTAGCAAACATATTCTGTGTTTTGCTAGAAAGAAGCAGAAACCGCGGTACGAGTTGTTAAAGTTATCGGTAAACGTTTTTGATTTTCACTCTCGATAAATTCATCCCCTTTTTGTGTTCCCAGCACTCGGCATCTTTATTTAGGAGCCCTTAATTGTATAACTACATGAATAATATTTTTCTATATGAATAATATTTTTGTCTTATGACTAATTCGTCTTTTGTGCTGGGCACCTGGTAGTAAATAATATTACTACCCTTCTTGTTTATATTCGCATACTACATGATGAATTTATTCGTAAAATTCTTCCCGGCATGCCCGCGTAAATTTTGCGTCTGCGCAGAGATTTGAAAAGTTAAGATCTGCTAGTAGTCGGGTTTAACGTATAGCCCCACATCGCTGCAGACCTCGATTAAATTCAGGCAACTCGCTGATGAAGCTGGCCTTAGCAAACATATTCTGTGTTTTGCTAGAAAGAAGCAGAAACCGCGGTACGAGTTGTTAAAGTTATCGGTAAACGTTTTTGATTTTCACTCTCGATAAATTCATCCCCTTTTTGTGTTCCCAGCACTCGGCATCTTTATTTAGGAGCCCTTAATTGTATAACTACATGAATAATATTTTTCTATATGAATAATATTTTTGTCTTATGACTAATTCGTCTTTTGTGCTGGGCACCTGGTAGTAAATAATATTACTACCCTTCTTGTTTATATTCGCATACTACATGATGAATTTATTCGTAAAATTCTTCCCGGCATGCCCGCGTAAATTTTGCGTCTGCGCAGAGATTTGAAAAGTTAAGATCTGCTAGTAGTCGGGTTTAACGTATAGCCCCACATCGCTGCAGACCTCGATTAAATTCAGGCAACTCGCTGATGAAGCTGGCCTTAGCAAACATATTCTGTGTTTTGCTAGAAAGAAGCAGAAACCGCGGTACGAGTTGTTAAAGTTATCGGTAAACGTTTTTGATTTTCACTCTCGATAAATTCATCCCCTTTTTGTGTTCCCAGCACTCGGCATCTTTATTTAGGAGCCCTTAATTGTATAACTACATGAATAATATTTTTCTATATGAATAATATTTTTG
>NC_043010.1:23143024-23158024 GCF_006345805.1 Octopus sinensis | reverse complement strand
ACCGACAACATTATCTGTTACGTTGTGAGCATGGATTACGTAATAATCGCTATGGGATCCCTTCAACCAACGCAGAACACTTCCAAAACTATATTTCCTAAGCGTTTAATATTTAATACGCTTTCAACATCTTTGTATGCGAAGGAAATTGCTATCCTCTATCGCAGATATACTTTACTGTCACAAATGTGAAGTACAGAGTGAACATCAAGTCTGGAAACATGGATAACATCGCTAATATTCTTGTATTAGCGATATGTGAAGGCGCATGGCTTAGTGGTTAGAGCGTAGGGGCTTACGATCGTGAGGTTGTGACTTCGATTCCCGGACGGGGCTGTGTGTTGTGTTCTTGAGCAACACGCTTTATTTCACGTTGCTCCAGTTAATTCAGCTGTAGATATGAGTTGAGACATCAATTGTGCCAAGCTGTATCGGCCCCTTTGCCTTTCCCTTGGATAACATCAGTGGCGTGGAGACGAGAGGCTGATGTGCATGGGTAACTGCTAGCCTTCCACAAACAATCTTGCCCTGACTTGTGCCTCGGAGGGTAACTTTCTAGGTGCAATCTCATGGTCATTCATGACCGAAGGGGGTCTCCCCTCCACCCCCTCCTCCTATTCTTGTGGAATGGGTTCCACGTCCATCAAATATTAGTCCCCTTGACTTCTTTTTCAGTGTGATGCTGAAGAAGAAGCTGTATTCAATAAATCTCGAATTTGATTCATATGAAGGAACGCATCATGAATGAATGAGCACAAATTGAGAGAAATGCGAAATTATTGCATCGGGTTCATGCGAATCTCACAATGCTCATCAAACTTTCCATTTCTAACAGTGAAAACCGTGTTCCAAATGTTACTCATTGATATATTTCTGTGCTTGTCTCAACCATGTTTTGCCTGTGGAACCCTTTAATTCCTATTTTACTCTACTAGACCCTTCTAGACATTCAGGTGTTTTAAAAAGGATCCCATTATATTTTTTTAGCTAAATATTATTCGGAATTGTCTATAAAAGTTCTTAAAATATTTTGCGTAATATAGAAGTATCCTCAATTTATTGAACTTAATTTTTAACCACTAAACCTTATATGGACCCTTAGACATCATATAGACCCTCATTGAGAACCACTGTATAATCCTTACTACTCTGCGCACAAGGCCTGAAATTTTGGGAAGTTACGTTGATTACACCGACCCCAGTAAGCAACTTGTACTTATTTTATCGACCCCGAAACAAAGAAATGCAAAGTCGGCCTCGACGGACTTAGAACTCAGAACGTAAAGGCGGACGAAAAGCTACCAAGCATTTCGTCCGGCGTGCTACCGATTCTGCCTGCTCGCCGCCAATCTCACATGCATTACTCCTTATAAAAGTTCGAGATGGTCACGGTTGGAACGTTTTGGTAAAGTTTGATCAATCAGAGTTTATCTCAGATAACCAACCATTTCAACTTGCTGAAATCTTACCCTATTTCATGATAGCCAAATATAAATGAAGATATTCGCTGTTTAAATCATTTGTTCTTCACGAACTCATATTTCCTAGAACTTCTTAAAAATACACTTAGGCATTATTTAATTAAGACATTAAAAGTTTAGTTCCTATAATTTCAGTCTCTCACAATCCATTGTTATCTTCTTTCAAACATTCTTCCTTTATTCATAGCACCTTACCATTATAGATTAGTTCGTTGTTTCGTCTAAATATTCTTCTTGACCTCATTCTTTTTGTTCCATTGACGCCTGTTTTTCAAAATAGCATCATTCAAATTTCTTGCATTCAATTCTCAGGCGACAACTTTTAGGCAGAGACAAACACAATACACCTGCTCCTGTCACCAGCAGCAACTAAAAGAATCTTTGATAATTTTCCTTAATTCTTCTATGTATTTATCGTCTTTTTTGCTATCACATTTTAAAATTATTTTTTTACCAAAATGTTTCCCCCTCCTTTCACGAGATTTGATTTTCTAAAAAAAAAAAAGAAAAAAAAGTACGCCCAGCATTAATTATCATCTAAACTTGTTAGTTAGGGAAAGGGAAAGGAGGTGTGAATTCTGCTTTTTATTTCTTAATATTTGGGAGTGATTTTTAATGAAACGCCATGTTTCTTCTCTTAAATATCCTAATAAAGCAATAAAATAGAATAAAATAAAAGATATACACGTGAACATTATTTAAGATTTTAAATGTAACATAATATGAATGAAAAACAATGAAGGAACATCATTAGTTCGTAAGCTTGTCTAAACTACGTTAGGCGCCCAGGCTCACAGTTTACCTCCATTTAACAAAAGGGATTTTTTTAAACTTTACCACAAACGAAAGACAAGACGGGGAACTGTACAACTTTTGTAAGTTTTGATTCTCATGTTTAAAATTATTCTCTAACAATACTATAAAGCAACCAACATACGTTTTTAGAGACTGAAAGATGTCAAATATTGTTTGGATTAAATTCAAGACATACAAAGAGAAACAACAAACTACGACAGGGTTTTTTTAATGTTGAGTGGCGACTGTTTACCTCGCCTCCATTTATTCCTAGGGTTTAATATGCGTAGTGTGTGTGGGTAGCCAAACAATAAAGTAAGAAGGATTACTGCAGTAAATAAAGATCTTTGGCGAGCCATTAAAGTTGAGGTGAGGATTTCAAATCCGTTGGTGATATTTTATTCTTGTACACACAATTCTATATTTCGCATTTCACTCCCAGCCACCTTCAGTTAACGTCTAAGCAAATAAGCCACATTTTCTTCAATTCCCACCATGATGGTTTCTAGATCGGAGATATTTTCAGGACTGTTAAACATATCCCTTTCTAGTTAAAGCATACTTTAATCAAACTTTAATCTTTCCCTGTTGAATTATCAACAGTAACCAGTGTTAAGTAACATTTTAACCGGTCAAAGGGATACAACTCTAACATCTCTTCGCTTTATTATATTTTTCTCTTTCCATTTTTCATTTATTTTTTCTCACGATCATTCCCGCTTTTTCTCGAAGAACAATAATGTTGTATTTTGAGGGAGGATGATTGTTCGATAGAACGCCGCATACGATACAAACATGGCCGACAATTGTATTATCAGAGACAGGATACTTAGAGCAGCCGGCATTTAAACCCTGCGTTGAGTAAACGCAACTTTTTTCCCACTGGACGGAGTTCAACTTTTGCTGATCCCACAAATAACGGAACAGAACAACCAATATCTATATCTATCTATCTATCTATCTATCTATCTATCTATCTATCTATCTATCTATCTATCTATCTATCTATCTATCTATCTATCTAAAGACAGACAAACATTCTCAGTTATATATATATATATATATATATATATATATATTATAAAATGAGATAGGGGTTGAAAATTCAACCCACCATGGGATAATATATATCCAATATACTGCCAGATAGGTACCCAACAAGACTAATACATAGATTTAAAAATTGTCAAACAATCAGTTCATCTATTGTATTATATGGGTAAAGGTAATAATATTACCGTAAATAATACTACAAAATTAGAGAATGGAGAACATACTTAAATCAATAAAACATCAACTATCAGATGATACTCAATCAATACTTTAATACACCATTACATATCGGTAAGGCACTATACAAAATATACAGTAAGAGTAAATAGACAAAGAGATATAAGTAAAAAATGTTCAAATATAATATGTAATTAAATCAAATCTGACAGCTGTTTCGGCAGTGAGGGCAGTCATACCTCATTTAACCTATAAGCCATAAAGGCAGGTATAAATGAGGCATTAACAAGGATGCCCCACGGCTCTTCAGAGAATTAAATTAAATTTGTTATAATTGTGAAAAATATTATTAACCATATACATATAAATATAAAAAATATAAAAATGTAAAATAAAAAAAAAAAAAACTTATACTCATAATGCTACACTTATATAATATAATACTCATTGGTACAATAATGGAAGGTAAACAGAACAAAATAAAACAAATATATATCAGTGTATATATTAATATTATAAGCACCGATATTATACATATTTGGCTAATAGTTTAAAAAAAAAAAAAAAAACTAACACATAGGGAGATGAAAAATAATTAAAACCATGGTTCAGTTCATAAAATTATAAAGCTATAAAAGTAATAAAAATTACTATTAATATTAATAATAATAATAATAATAATAATAATATAATAATAATAATAATAGATACAGTTATGTTTTGCACCAAGTCCATCCTTTCAAGATCGAAATAACTATGAGTTTAGAAATGCTGACCACTAGGTAAAGATAATTTAGATTAATTCGATTGGCTATTGGTTTGAAATTTAAATCACAAAAGAAATTATACGGTGTTAGTCAAGGAACGCCAATATTCACACGCGCATCTACAGGTCAATCGCACATACACACATAGTTATATGTGTACACATACACTTATACACATACATAATCACAAGCAACAACTAGCACATAGATAAACAAAAGGGGAAGCACAATGCTACCATTTAGTCCTTCAAAATTATAACTATGCTTCAAATAACGAAAATGAACCACTCATGCATTTCATAAAATATTTAATTTAGATAGAAATATATTTTTTAAATATCAGTATGTTACAAAGTCAGATAATTTCATTGGGTAACTTAAAATTTATAAACCGGTTTGTTGCATAGTAAACATACGGTTGTTAGATTATCGTAAGTTTGTTATGATTCCAAGTACGCTAGAAGTTATAAAATATAAAATTATATTAATTTATATATTATAAATAAATCTCTTATTTACTTAATAAATTTAATGTCATAGTATACCAGTTTAGGCATTAAAAAATAGAAGGGGAAGTACTAATGCAAACGCATATGAGAACATCACAGAAATTTTTTTAAAAAATTTATATTCTTAAGTATTTATAATATAATTTTTTTAAAATTTCTGTGATGTTCTCATATGCGTTTGCATTAGTACTTCCCCTTCTATTTTTTAATGCCTAAACTGGTATACTATGACATTAAATTTATTAAGTAAATAAGAGATTTATTTATAATATATAAATTAATATATATTTTATATTTTATAACTTAGCGTACTTGGAATCATAACAAACTTACGATAATCTAACAACCGTATGTTTACTATGCAACAAACCGGTGTTATAAATTTTAAGTTACCCAATGAAATTATCTGACTTTGTAACATACTGATATTTAAAAAATATATTTCTATCTAAATTAAATATTTTATGAAATGCATGAGTGGTTCATTTTCGTTATTTGAAGCATAGTTATAATTTTGAAGGACTAAATGGTAGCATTGTTGCTTCCCCTTTTGTTTATCTATGTGCTAGTTGTTGCTTGTGATTATGTATGTGTATAAGTGTATGTGTACACATATAACTATGTGTGTATGTGCGATTGACCTGTAGATGCGCGTGTGAATATTGGCGTTCCTTGACTAACCAACCGTATAATTTCTTTTGTGATTTAAATTTCAAACCAATAGCCAATCGAATTAATCTAAATTATCTTTACCTAGTGGTCAGCATTTCTAAACTCATAGTTATTTCGATCTTGAAAGGATGGACTTGGTGCAAACATAACTGTATCTATTATTATTATTATTATTATTATTATTATTATTATTATTATTATTAATATTAATAGTAATTTTTATTAACTTTTATAGCTTTATAATTTTATGAACTGAACCATGGTTTTAATTATTTTTCATCTCCCTATGTGTTAGTTTTTTTTGTTTTTTTTTAAACTATTAGCCAAATATGTATAATATCGGTGCTTATTAATATTAATATATACACTGATATATATTTTGTTTTATTTTGTTCTGTTTACCTTCCATTATTGTACCAATGAGTATTATATTATATAAGTGTAGCATTATGATGTATAAGTTTTTTTTATATTTTACATTTTTATTTTTATTATATTATATGTATATGGTTAATAATATTTTTCACAATTATAACAAATTTAATTTAATTCTCTGAAGAGGCCGTGGGGCATCCTTGTTAATGCCTCATTTATACCTGCCTTTATGGCTTATAGGTTAAATGAGGTATGACTGCCCTCACTGCCGAAACAGCTGTCAGATTTGATTTAATTACATATTATATTTGAACATTTTTTACTTATATCTCTTTGTCTATTTACTCTTACTGTATATTGTGTATAGTGCCTTTACCGATATGTAATGGTGTATTAAAGTATTGATTGAGTATCATCTGATAGTTGATGTTTTATTGATTTAAGTATGTTTCTCCATTCTCTAATTTTGTAGTATATATATATATATATATATATATATATATATATACACTTATATATATACATACACTTATATACACACTTATATATATACATATGTGGAGGCGCAATGGCCCAGTGGTTAGGGCAGCGGTTCGTGGTCGTAGGATCTTGGTTTCGATTCCCACACCGGGCGTTATGAGTGTTTATTGAGCGAAAACACCTAAAGCTCCACGAGGCTCCGGCAGGGGTGGGGTGGCGATCCCTGGTGTACTCTTTCGCCACAACTTTCTCTCACTCTTTCTTCTGTTGGCCTGCTTTTTAGCCAGCGGGATGGCGTCATTTGAAGGCTAAAACAATGCGAAGCGCATTGTGACAAGCGATGTGTAACAACATCTGATAGCCTGGTCGGTCACGGTGATCACGGTGATATATACATATATATATATATATATATATATATATACAGATATATATATATATATATATATATATATATATATATATATATATCTATACATATATATACATATACATATATATACATAAATATATACATAGACATATGCAGACGCAAACGTGCACATATACATATACACATGCACACGCACTTATGTGTGCATGAACGTGTTCGCGTGTGCGTGAGTTCGTGCGTCCATGTTGCTTCCCATCACATTTTGCATGCTCTGTGTCTCTGTCACAATGTCTCTCTTCAACCTTCTCTCTTTATCTCCCCCTCCCTCTCTATCTCACACACATACACACACCCATGCACACATACACTTATGCATACACAGGAATGTGAACAGCGAACTCAGTTTCTGAACTTTATTGAAATATATTTTTCCATATGATGCACCACAACAACAACGACAACAAAAAATGCAACAACAAAAAAATTAATAATAAAACAGAAGTCTTTCTTTTGATAATCTAATTACAGCGATCATGTCATTTTTATTTTAAATTTAAACTGACGTCTCTCACCATTACTCGTCCTTCATTTCTATTTGTGTTCTGTTCTATGAAAGCCGTTCTTTACACTGATATTACTTAAGATATATGTGTAAAACCTTGTTCTTATTTAAAATTCGCTGTTAAGGGATGAATTTTTTTGAGTGTGCCTTACCTTGTCATGTCGTATAATGACGTAATTACATCATACAAAGGTATGTGTCTATTTTAGCCGTAACGACTTTCACTTTAAGTAAGTTGATGGGTTTCACGACAGGAAGAAGTTTATGGCTGTCACCAAAAGAAGGAACGTAATGTTTCCCATCTTACACGCATGCATATATACATACATACATACATACATATATATATATATATATATATATATATATATATATATATATATATATATATATATATATATATATACTTAATATATACACATACTTAAAATACTTATAGATTATACATACATGTATCCATACATACTTGCATTCATACATGTATACTTATATTTATGTGCGCGCATACACACTCACCCACCCACACATACACATATATATATATGTACTTATACATATACATAAGTATATGCGTATATACGTATATAAACACACACACGCTATATATATAGTTAACATGCTTATGTATATATAAGCATATATATATATATCTGTGTGTGTGAGTGTGTGCTTAATATAAATATACATCTATCTATCTATCTATCTATCTATCTATCTATCTCTCTCTCTCTATATATATATATATATATTTATACATATATGCATAGCATCTCTGCTTGTATGTATGCATTATCTATCTATCTATCAATATATATAATATATATATATATATATATATATATATATATATATATTATATATATATATATAATATATATATATATATGTATGTATGTGTGTGTGTTAGTGTGTGTTTGTATGTATGTAATGACGTATGTATGTACATATATGTATGCATAACAAAACAGTAAAGGAAATGGAGAAAAAATAAAGTTAGGTTTTCAATTAGTTGTTATACATAGAATAAAAGAAACCAATCTCAGAATACAACAACCAACATTAAAAATCGAAGAAGATCGATAACCTGCAATATTAATCCCTGAAAATATGAAATAAAATTCACTTTGAGTTGAAGAGATAAGAAGCTTAAAAGTCAAACTTCTTGGAAAGGTGGGGAATATTTACTCCCTAATTCAAAGAAGGCAGGGGTTTTGATTGAGTGATTGAAATCCTTAATTACCGAAGAAAGATGTAAAGTTGTAGGCATAAAACAGTTTCTTGAACTGGACACGGACGCGCGCATACACACTCGTGCATCGACGCCTATATATGTGTGTGTGTGTGTGTATATACACACACACACACATATATATATGTACATAAATACATACATACATACACCTACGTAGGTTCAGGTGCGGATGTATAGTAAGAAGTATGCTTCCTAACTAAATGGTTCCGGGTTCAGTCCTACTGTGTGACGACACCTAAGGCAAGAGCCATTCACTACAGTCCCGGTTCGACTTAAACCTTATGAGTAGATACCTATTTCTTTACTACCCACAGGGGGCCAAACACAGAGGGGACAAACAAGGACAGACAAACGGATTAAGTCGATTACATCGACCCCAGTGCGTAACTGGTACTTAATTTATCGACCCCGAAAGGATGAAAGGCAAAGTCGACCTCGGTGGAATTTGAACTCAGACCGTAACGGCAGACGAAATACCGGTAAGCATTTCGCCCGGCGTGCTAACGTTTCTGCTAGCTCGCCACCTTCCTTATGAGTAGATACCGCTATGCATTTTGTCAGGCGTACTACAGATTCTGCCAGTTCGCCGCCTAGTGAACTCAATAAGTAATAGGTCGTTAAATGACAACACGTTATAACATAGTAATTTCAGTAAAATGTAATTAGTTACGTATTTCCTTAACGAAACAGCTGTTGAAATGAATTAAATTATGATACACCCGCGGAATTCATCAGAATGGACATTTATTCTATTGTTTCATCATATTATATTATCTTATATTGTATTATATTATATTATATTATATTATATTATATTATATTATATTATTATATTATATTATATTATTATATTATATTATATTATTATAATATATTATATTATTATATATTATAACAAGATTGTAAAGTATGAAATTTGTAGTAAGGTATGTGGTAAACTTTGACAGCTGCTCATTTTGCGCCATTATTATACTTTGACAATGTTTATTTTTTGTTATTATTTCTTTATTCTAACTCATCTTCCGCTTTATAAATTATTTATAAATCGTTTTTTGCTATTTTTTGTTTATTGATGGATAAGTCGGAAATTCGTACAGTTTTGGAATAAGAGTTCTTTCTTGGAAATACAGCATCACAGACAGCTCGGAATATTAATGGAGTATTTCATTCTAATGTTATCACACAGTAGACAGTATCAAATTGGTTTGCAAAATTTCTTTCTGGTAACTTTGACCTCACAATTGAGCAACGCGGTCGACGAGAAACAAAGGTGGATGATGACGAACTGAAAGCCACTGTCGAGTCAGATCCATTTCAAAGTATCCATGAATTATCATTGTTGTTTGGTGTTAGCAAGCAAACAATATTGACTCACCTAGTTCAAATCGGTAAAGTGAAAAATTTGAATAAGTGGGTTCCACCTAAACTCAATGAAAATCTGAAACAGCAACGTTTGGAAGCCTGCCGATACAAAAATGAATCTTTTTAAAATCGAATTGTAACATGTGATGAGAAATGGATCAGCACAATGGTTGAACAAAGACGAGCCACCAAAACAGAGTCCAAAAAGCAAAACTCATTAAAAGAAGCTGATGGTGTGTGTTTGGTAGTCTGGCACGGGTGAGATCCTTTATGATTTATTTCAACCTGGCTATCAATTACGGCCAGCTGGACCAAATGATGCAGAAACCTACAAAAAAAAAACAGCCTAGATTAGTTAACAGATCTACTCATATTTATTTTTTTATATAAAAATGATTTAATTCCGACAATGCTGTAAAACAGGCCTTCCAAGACCTTATTGACTCTAGATTGATAGGCTTTTACAGTTCCGGGCTGGACAAACTACCACTGAAATGGCAAAAGTGTTTTGACAATATGGGTACAAGCTTTAATGAATAAAACTATTCCTTGTATTTATAAAACATCAGCGAACTTTTTTTTTTTTCTACAAATTTCATACTGGGCGACCTAATAAAATGTGAAAGTCAAGACAAAGCTGGAATTTCTTTGAGTAATATATATATATGTATGTGTATGTAGTGTGTGTGTTTGTCCCTTCTCGAGGCATGCCTGGCTCATAAGGGCCGGTTTCCCGGTTTCCTTGGCGTATAGGTACTCCACCTGGACGGGACGCCGGTCAGTCGCAAGTGAGCTGCAAGATGCAGGAGGGAAAAGTGAGAGAAAGTTGTGGCGAAAGAGTCAGAAGAAGTTCGCCACTACCTTCTGCCGGAGCAGCGTGGAGATTAGGTGCTTCACTTATATATATATATATGATTGATTGATTCTAGTTTCAGCTCATGAGCTGTGGCCATGCTGGGGCACCGCCATATATATATCTATATACTTTATTTAAAGCAGCAGAAAATTCAACAAAACCTGTTACTCTGAGTTTCCGTTGCCGTTCATCAACGGAAACTCAGAGTAACAGGTTTGTTGAATTTTCTGCTGCTTTAAATAAAGCATATTACTCTACCACTGCTATTGAGTACTCTTTTTTCCACATTGTTTCACATTTATGTGTTTACTCCGGTATATATATATATATATATATATATAGGGTCTGACCCAAAGTTGTCAGGTAATGTTGAATAAGTTCTATAGACAGACAATAGTTAAGTTCGAGGTTCGGTGATTGCGAATAAGGGGTTCAACGTTGGTCATATGTTAGCGTGTACATGTAAGAAATTTTTGCGTAATAAGATAAAAAAAAAGCAAGTCTGTGTAGATATTAGAACATTTATAGACTTTATATCTATAAATGTTCTGATATCTTCACAGCACTTTTTTCTCTCATTACACAAAAGCTTCTTACACAAACACACACACACACACACGAATATATAATATATATATATATATATATACATAGCCTTTTGTTGGCGCAGTCCCAGTAAAAGAGCATTTTGGGCAAGTATCTTGTATAGCCTCGGGCCACGACTAAAGCTTTGTTATGGGAATTGGTTGATGAAAATTGAAAGACACTCATTGTATTAATACATATGTGTCTATGTGTCTTTGTATTTGGTCATCATACCCGCTTGACAACCAGTGTTGTTATGCTTATTAGCGGTTCGGTATAAGTAACCGATAAAATGAGTACCATCCTTAAAGAAAATTATTCAATCACCTAAAAATTCTTCCGGGTCTTGCATCTATACTGGGGCATCGTCTTGAGGAATTTTAGTCGAAAGAATCAACCACAATCTTTCAAAGCATGTTACTGATTTCATCTGCTACTTTTGCCGAACCAGTTTTGGATGCGTAAGCATAGCAACACCGAGTATTAAGCGGTGGTGGAGGACAAATACACACACACACACACACACACACACCTGTCTCTTTCAGTTTCCGTCTACCAAATCCACTCACAAGGCTCAAGGCTTTGGTTGTGGCCCGAAGCTATAGTACAAGATATTTGTTCAATGTGCCATGCAGAGGGACTGAACCCAAAACCATGTAGTTGGGAAACCAACTTCTTACCACACAGCCACACCAGTGCCAATGTTAACTTCGTATTATTTTTAATTGCCCTCATATGATTACAAAACAAAAAAAAAGACATTGGTCGATAAATCTAGCAGGATGAGTTCACTTATGTTTGCTCAACACGTTATAAAGTATGTGCATTGTATTAACAACTAGTACAGTTTGTACATAAAAAATCATTTTATTAAAGAAAAAGCATCTTTTTCAAGAATTTCCTTATTACAAATTAGCAATGCACCAGAATGTTTAATGTTGTAGCTTTTTGCAAAATAACAAAATAAATAGATAAATAATTGAAAAACTTCCACGTGATCAATGAGTACAGATTTTGTTTCTGTCTGATGAGTATGCAGGAAAGAAACCGAGTAAACTCTATACCGAGTAAATCACATCAGAATTTAAGAAGATTTTGCGAACAAATAAAGATTTTAAAATTAAGTTTGTCGCAAAATCTGATTAAAAAACATTGATTTCGTGTCAACAAAAGTATTATTTGTCACTCAGGTATATTTTCATGTTTTACTTTGCAACGGCGTATCATGTCTTTATGTGTTTATGTGCATCCATACTCGTGGAGTGCGCGGGTATGTAATATATATATATATATATATATATATATATATATACATATATATATATATATTATATATATATATATATATATATAATATCTTATATATATATATATGTGTATGTATATATATGTGTGTGTGTGTGTGCATATATATATATATATATATATACATAGATATGTATGTATATATATATATAATGTATATATATATATAAATATGTATATATATACATACATATATATGCATATATATATATACATACAAACATATTTATATATATATTATAATAAATACTTAAGCGTACATAAATTCATACATGCACCTCCAACACACACACGCGCAAACATTCACACAAGGCCTCACATAAGTACATATATTATACATATCTGTGTATGTATGTTTTCATGAATACACATCTGTGAACACAAGTATATATACATATGCATAAACTTTTGTGTGCAGTATACCCCTGTACACACACACACACACACACACACATACGCACACACTCATATATATATATAATATATATATATATATACACTCGCTTAGCCTATACGAAATCAACAAGAGAATACTAGAAGCATAACAAGTGCGCACACACACACACTCACGCGCGCATCTACATACACATGTACGCATGCACACGCAAAAACGTACACATTGGCAGGTACCTACGCATAGAGAGTTCCGTAGCGAGAGAGTTAGACGAGATGCAGCGAGATTAATGACAGTTGCAAGCCAAGCAATGGAGGTGGCTTTAAATATTTAATTTTTAATCTATTATCTCAATTTTCTTGGAGAAATGTGATGGCACTTACTAGACTTTTCTCCCCTCTCCCACAATCCTAGATATTTCCTCACTGTCCCCCTCTGCAGCTTTTGCTCTCGCTATACATAAATGTGTATGCTGTGTGCTGCGCCTGTGTGCGTGTGTATGTGTGTGTGTGTGTGTGTGTGTGTGTGTGTGTGTGTGCTTGTGCATGTGACTGTGTTTTTATGTGCGTGTGTTTTTATGTGTACATACATATATATATATAAACATACATATATGTGTGTGTATGTATTATATGTGTGACTGTGTGTGTGTGAGTAACTTTGAAGATGCTTAGCTTTCGCATGCTTACTATCAACACACTATCTCATGACAGTGAGCTAACCGAGACTTCGAGGTTACTGTCAACTTTTTCGCTGTAAATGTTCAATAAACATGCGCTTTACTAAAACATATTGAATATCCTTTCAGCTTAATGTTAAATTCTTTATATATAACTTCACATAAAAACAAGCATTAATATAAATGTATATATATTATATATATATATATATATATATATATACATATATGTATGCATGTATGTATGCATGTATGTATGCATGTATGTATGCATGTCTGTATGTATGTATGTATGTATGTATGTATAAACTGTAATAATGATTGGAAGCTTGACTGATGAATAGAAATCTACGAATGTTCCATCCTGGTTGGTTTTCCTGTCAGTTTTTGTTTGTTTATTGTCGTCCGTTACGTTCTTATAGGTATATTATATATATTATATATATATATATATATATATATTATATATAAATTTAATAGTGTTCACTTCCGGACTCTCTCCACTCTGTGAGTGCCTCAGTTCAAATCGCACGTGCCTTGAATGGGCTGCAGTATTTCTATTTGGGATTTATTTGGGGTACTTAGTTGTGCTCATGACTTAGTGTTTGCTTCTTCCATGGGTATGAGTAAGTATCTCATTTACTTCTTTGCCACATGTATCACTGACGAAGGGAGGGTTCTTTTTGAACTAACCCTGAAATCGGTCCGATATGGTAATAATGGAATTTTTTAGAAATTTCTGTCGACCTTTTTTCGAGTAGCGTGCATACTGAGAAAAAAATGATATGGTAAATGGACAATATGTCCAATTTTCGGCATATTTGGCATTAGAAATTTTTTCGTTTGCCCTTATTTAAAGTTGTTTATATATATATATTCTTCCCACACACACACACAGCCCTTACGCATACACTCATATGCACACGAACACACACATATACACATACACACGCACACACTACATATACATACACGCACACACACATACTTCAAACTACCAGTACCTTCCACTGACCATTCTCCTACGCACATGTGTAGGTAGACGCACAACAGAGGAGCCACTCCTACTATAAATTCTTCCTATGAACTTAAACGATACTAAGCCCAACCACACACACACACACACACACACACACACACACACACACAAACACAGACACACATGCTATCATTACACACACACAGACCTGCGCGCACGCATATACCCACACATACACACATATACCTCCTTCTCTTGCACTCTCCTGTCTTTGAAAGAATTTTTTTATCTTCACCCATTCCCTTCCGGTCATTCAATATGTGACCACGTGTGTATCATTGGCG
>NC_043010.1:23130324-23142924 GCF_006345805.1 Octopus sinensis | reverse complement strand
TTAATTAATTTTACCCTCAATTGTTGAAATTATAATTCATCTCTCTCTATTTAATGCTTCGGATGTTATCGAAAAAGCATAGTGGTTTACTGATTTTACCCACGCTGGTGGAAAGGGGAGAGGCAGAAATTCTTCGCTTGCATATTTTGGGTTTGTTGCTGGCACTGTTAGTTTCGAGCACATCTTCAGAAGGGATAAGAAGCCGAAAGGGTATGCTCCCACTTTCAGTGTTTTCAAATCCAAACCAAGGAGTTCTGAGCTGATGATAGAAATGTCGAGTTGACTAATCTTTGAAACGTACGTTCTCAAATAACCTTTGCATTTGTTTTTTAATGTCTTTACCCCCATACTTTACGTGAGTTAATTGAGCAAACACTATATGAGAGAGAGATTTTCTTTAAGTATTAGAAATAGTTTTAAAAAAGTTTTTTAGGCTACTATTTCTAATGAGTTCAGTATGTGCAAAGTATTTATTTTACTAAGCCCTTTTATATAATGTAATATTTGAATTCGCCTTAAATGGTCCTTTACATACTGAATACTTGGTGAAAGATTAATATAATTAATTAATTTTACCCTCAATTGTTGAATTATATATATATATATAATATATAATATGTACATATATGTATTTATATATATATATATATACATACAAGCGTATATATTCGTATATGTTTATGTCTGTAAACATATATACTTATATATATCTGTACATATATATATATATATTATATATGCATGTTTCAAATATGTAGGTGTACATGTACACACACACACACATATATATATATATGCATATACATACATACATTATATATATACATATATATTTGTATATATATTATATATATTTGTATTATATCTTACATCTAAATATAGATAAATATATATACAAATATATATGTGTATACATATATATATATATTTATCGCGGCCTTCGGCTAAAACATTTTTAAGGATTTAAGGATTTATACATATATATTTGTATATATATTTTTAATATATTTGTGTATATATATAATATATATATATATATATATATATATATATATATATGTATGTGTATACATATGCATATATATATTATATTAATATATTTATACATATATTTATGTGTGTGTGTGTGTGTGTGTTTGTAGCTTCCAATATTTTGCTGCGTACATAAGTCGAATATATTGGATGCTAATTTTGAGTGAATGCGTGTGTAGCTTTTCTTTCAACCTATTTATGAATGCTTGTAATGTGTTTTGACACGGAAATCATTAAATAGAAACACACACACACACACACACACACACACACACACACTAGTCGTACACCCACAGGCAGACATTTATTGACAGTCTCCCTCTCTCTCTCTCTCTCTCTCTCTCTCTCTCTCTCTCTTTCTCAAACACACACCCATAGTTTTACATACACACATACCTACACACAAACCAACACACACGAACGTACACACAACACACACAGAGTCTTCCCTCCGTAATAACTAGTTTTCTGAAGTCGGCAATTACTTTGTGGGGAAAGGAATATGTAAATCACACAATCTCATCTTTGTTTCATGGAGTTCAGTTTGTTTACGATCCGATTGATTTCGCGATATTTGTCATTTCTATTATATTTTTAATGATTACGTGTGTGTCTATGTATACGGATGCCTCCATGCAGTACTCATATATATATGTAAATGCGAGTATGAGCGTGTATGTGCCTAAGCGTATACACACACGAACACACACCACACACACATATACACAAACTCACACACATACACACAAACTTTCGTTTACTTGTTTCAATCATTTGACGGCGGCTATGCTGGGGCAACGCCAAGAAGAATTTTAGTTGAATTGATGACATCACATTCGTTTTTAACCTAGTACTTATTTTATCAGTCTTTTAGCCGAACTACTTAGTTATGGGGACATATGAATATATATCAACGCCTATTGTCAAGCTTTGGCGGGGGAGAAATAGAAGCAATAACTCTCGTACAACATACATACACGCGCGCACACACACACACACACAAACACTACACAGACAAATATATAGATATATATATTATATAGATATATATATATTATATATATATCATATTATATATGTTATATATATATATATATATATATATATATATATATATATATCCCAGTTTGCATTTTTTTACACACACACACACACACACATATATATATATATATATATATATATATATATATATACAAATTCATACTCACAAACAATGGGCTTCTTTCAGTCTTCGTCAATTAAATCTACTCACAAGGCTTTTGTAGGCCGGTCACTAAAGCAGAGAACACTTGCCCAAAGTGCCACGCAGTGAGAATGAACCCGGGACCATGTGGTTGGGAAGCAATGTTCTCACCACTCAGCCACGACTGCGCCTATGTATGTATTCTAGGCGTCACTTTCGGCGAATTGTTAAGTTATAGCGATGTAAACAAACTAACATCGGCTGTGAAACGGTGCATAGTGGTAAGTACTTAAACACGAAGTCACAGGTACTTTGTCAGTTACGACCAGCGTTCCAATTGATCCGATCAACGAAACTGCTTGTCCGTGAAATTAACGTTCAAATGGCTGAATACACCAAAGATACGCGTGCCCCTAACATAGTTCAGGAGATTTGGCGTGACACAGAATGTCACAAGACTCTTGAATTACAAGTACAACTCATTTTTGCCAGCTTGGTGGACTGGAGCAATGTGGAATAATGTGTCTTGCTCAAGAACACAATGTGTCGCCGGGAATTGAACTCACGGCCTTACGATTGTGACCGAGCACCCTAACCATTAACCACACGTCTTCACAACACAAGGACACACACACACATATGACAGACTTCCAAACGGCTTCCGTCCACCAAATTCCCTCACAAAGCATTGGCTGAGCCGGTGCCCAAGAATTTACACAACATCACTGAACCGGAAACACGTGAGGCAGTTCAGTTGATTGAACGCTTCTCTTCGACATCGACGGATGTCCACATATTTACGTCTGTTAAGATTTCGAAAACCAACGAGCCTGCTAATTGTTATGTTATTTATTAATATTTCACAGCAGAAGATCAAAACAATTGTTTGTTTAACAAATTAACATGAAAAGTTATCATTGATAGCCGTTCGGTTCTTGTAAGAGACAATGAAAGATGAGATAGATTTTACAAGAATTCTCATTAACAACTCACGTCAACATTTAATCAGAGAAAATTGATGGATATATGTTAATTGTAATTTAGAAAATATTTTATTACCATAAGAGTTTAGGTATCTGCAGTTGTGGAAATAATTGTTAAAAGCTGAACCGATTAAGCAATTCACCAACAACAACGTGATCAATATTCTTCTTTTAGAAATATATAGAACAACTCAAAGACTGTCAGTGGTGTTGAGAAAGGCATGAAGACCACCATAACGCTCTATATCCTTCACTCTTCAAAATATACGCAAGTAGTGGCAGTTGGTACATATATAAATATATACATACAAATAACTGGCTTACGGCTATGAGACAGCTTTAGAAAACATGTTTAGAAGGAAAATTATGTCCTCTATATATATATATATATATATATATATAAGAGAGAGAGAGAGAGAGAGAGAGAGAGAGAGAGAGAGAGAGAGAGAGAGAGAGAGAAGAGAGAGAGAGAGAGAGAGAGAGAGAGAGAGAGAGAGAGAGAGAGAGAGAGAGAGAGAGAGAGAGAGAGAGAGAGAGAGAGGGGGGATATCTGTGTGCTAATCATTCAGCCCTCACAAAGCGTGTTTTGAAAATCCGAATAAAGAAAATTCGGTTTTAAAATATTATTTTCTAAATAAATGTCTAAATAGATTGCTTGAATATTGCTGGCTGTAGCGGGATAAATAGAAATATTGTATTGTGAATTATTATATAGAATAATGAAGACGGGAACGAACATGCAGAGAGTAAATAAACACTAAGGTGTGATATTGTGTGTAAAGTGAGTTATTTATCTCTTGTAAGGTAATAGGGCAAGATAAATGGGATATTTTAGGTAAGAAAGTGTACTCAATTGATTTCTATAAATCAGTGAAGCATGATTTTCAGAAACACCGAACTCAAGTTATCAAGTTCAGTACCACCCAAACATCATTTATTTTAAACTTACTGAGAAATAATAGACAAATACATAAATACATTAATACATAAATACGCCCAAATACAGACATACACATACCGCCATATTGTATTCTCGCTATTGTATTGATCATAATATGAAAATATATCTCTCAGCAGTTCATCTAGTCCTATATGTGTGTTCAAGATAGAATGAGGAATATTGAAATAATCGAAATATATATATATATTACAGTGAAATTCCATCTCAGCAGCGGGGTTTGCATTGAAGGCGTTTTATCAAAAGAATTCGCATATTCTGTTGGAAATCACATTGATAGTTGAAATATTGTTTCACGGTCCTTGTCATGGCTTCATGCTGTGGCTTCAAGTTGCATTGGTAGATGTAATTACGAAGAGTTGTTTATGGGATAGATATAAATTGATATTTGTGCGTATCCAGCAGAGAAGATATCCCAAGTTCGAGCACGATAAACGATCTCTGGCAGACTACAATAGAATATTAGAATCAGAATATATTGAAATGTTGGTTTAGGAATCTTTTCCGTAGTTCTGTGATTTATTGCGTTATTTTGGTTTATTTCTGTTTCAGATACTTTCGTAAATAGACAAATAGAAAACCAAATGGATAGACGAACAGACAGACAAAGCAAGCAACTGGGGAGTGTGACATAGTTATATAAAGATTTATAGAATTATACAAAGTTATGGAGACTTTATACTTTTTGTTTGTTTCAGCCATTGCGCAGCGGCCATGCGGCAAATCTGTCCTCAAGGTTGCAGTCGATCAAATCAACGCATCTGCTTATTTTAAGTCTAGTGCTTATTTTTTCGGTGGCTTTTGCTCAACCGCAAGTTTGAAAGGTCATAACCACACCAACACTGGTTGCCAAGTAGGGAGCGACTGACACAAACACAGAGACATTGATATGCACAGACACACACGCATGCGCATATATGTGCATGTATAGGCGGTGCAACAGCATGGCTGCAGTTTAATGACTGAAACAAGAAAAATATAATATATGCATAGATATATATTTATATACACACACATTTATATATTACACACACACACACACACATATATATATGTAATGTATATAAATATCTGTCTGTCTGTCTGTCGTCTGTCTCTCTCTCTCTCTCTCTCTTACACTCTTAATATAATATATATATATAATACATACATATATATATATATATATATATATATATATATATATTATATAATATATATATTATATATGTATATATATATATATATAGATATTATAGTATATATATATATATCTATATATTATATATGTAGATGAGAGAGAGAGACGAGAGAGCGACAGAGACGACAGACAGAAACAGATATTTATATACATTAATATATATGGTGTGTGTGTGTGTGTGAATATATAAATGTGTGTGTATATAAATATATACTATTATGCATATATATATTATATGTATGTAATGTATGTTGTATGTATGTATATATATAATTATGTATATATATATATATATATATATATATATATATATAATATATAATATATTATACATCATTATATATACTACATACATACATACATACATACATTACATACATACATACATACATACATAAAAATACGTATACATATCCTATATGCATACATTTATAACCGATGACCTCTCTCCCTCTTAGTTTAGATAGATAGACAGACAGACGAGCAGATATATATATTTATATAGATAGATAGATAGGTAGATAGATAGATAGATAGATAGATAGATAGATAGATAGATAGATAGATAGATAGATAGATAGATACAGACAGACAGACGGACAGACAGTAAGAAACAGCTTAAGCCCCAGACAGATGTTTAAATAATAGCCCGGCATAGATTATTGACATATAAGTGCGTACATCCTCCTCCCTTGCTCACAGTTACACCAACATCAACCATATAGAAATATATATAATTTTAGCCCATATCCCAGTCATTCTATATGAGTGAAATTTAAACGAGGAAATAAGAAAAAGAAAAACTCATTAGATGTACATATAAGCGTAGGAGTGGCTGAGTGGTAAGTAGCTTGCTTACGAACCACATGGTTCCGAGTTCAGTCCCACTGTGTGGCACCTTGGGCAAGTGTCTTCTACTATTGCCTCGGGCCGACCAAATCCTTGTGAGTGGATTTGGTAGACAGAAACTGAAAGAAGCCCGTCGTATATATGCATATTTCATTTCATTTTTCATTTCATTTCATCTAGTTTCAGCTCACGAGCAGTGGCCTAGCTGGGGCACCGCCATTTGGTGTTGCTACATGATTTTATTTCAAGAATGCTTTTTAGCAATTGACATTTGGTGCATGAGAGTTTGAAGTAGCTGCCCTCATCTGCACCCCCTGCCGCGAAGTTGGTTCATCTGGGACACCTGACAGGAAGAGGTCCAGCTTTATTTTGAAGAAACCTACATCCACCCCATGCAGGTCTCTCAGGTCCTTCGGGAGGATATTGAAGAGCTGTGGACCTCTGAAGCCCAGGCTATTGCAATATTAATATATATATATATATATATATATATATATATATATATATATATATATATATATATATATATATTATATGTATATGTATATATGTGTATGGTATGTATGTATATGTATTATGTATATATGTATGTATGTATGTATGTGTATGTTTGTGCGTCTGTGTTTTGTTTCCTCAACATCGCTTGACAACCGATAGAATAAGTACTAGGCTTACAAAGAATAATTCCTGTGATCGATTTGCTCGACTAAAGGCGGTGCTCCACCATGACCACAGTCAAATGACTGAAACAAGTAAAAGAGTAAAAGAATTGAAACATAAATCACAAAAGTTAAAAGCTATTTTTGTGTGCGGAATATTTTCCTCTGTGTCTTCGTGAATCCTAATTCTGGATTTGTTTCAGGATGATTCCCTCGACTAATTATTTATGTAGCTGCAGTTTTCTCGTCATATGTTCATTATTATAATTGGAGCGATATTTCTCATGCCTGGCCCTACTAAGTTCAGATATATTAAATGTTGAAAGCAGCTGAAGATAAGCAGTTAGGGAGAGAGAGATTAAAAGCAAAAGGGACTGGAATTAGGCCAGAAGCAGCGTTTCAGATTATAGTGTGTAGTGTGTTAGTAGGATGCTTGTAATACATTCACACATACATACATACAACATACATACATACATACATACATACTACATACATACATACATACATACATACATACATACATACATACATACGGGTGCTATGTCTTATCATCCGACGTCACTTCGTCAAACGTCTTTTCATCCACGTCTTTTGGTCAGACGTCTTTTTGTCAGATGATTTTTTTTTGTCCAACGACAAAACCTATGAATAAAATTCTCTATGATTATTTGATTTTGGAGTTCACCTTGTTTTGGAAAGAGTTTATTTAAAATTGGACAAAAAATCATCGGACAAAAATACGTGGACGAAATGATGTTGGACAAAGTGACATTGGACGAAAATCGGGTCACGATACATACGAACTATTGAGAAAAGAATATCTATGCTGAACTATTGGGAAATCGGTAGTTACTCTATCCAGATTACAAGTTTTTGATAAAAACTGATTGAAGAGGGCAGTAGGAACCTGTCGGATCGAAAAAATTGACTCTTGGCAAAAACAAAAACAAAAACAAAGCATGGTACCAACGGGTGTGGCTATGTGGTAAGAAGTTTGCTTGCAGGACAATTCTAGATACTTCAGGCAGTGTCCCATAAGCTGCGACCAGTTTTAGGCAATCTTATTGCTCAACAGTAGAAGGAAGCTATAAGATTTCTCATTTGTCACTGTTATCAGCTGACACTAAACACCATGTGGAACACCCGAAATTCATGACCATGGATCAAGTGAGGGTCCACGTTTTACAATCACAAGGGAAGCTTGTTCCGACTTCTGTTATGAACAGTGCCATCTTAAGACATGAGCACTCTGGGTAGTTGCTCAGGGACCCTGGCACCCTGGGGCCCCACGGGTTTAGGACCTAGTTGTAATATGTGTATACTGTAGCTTGCTGTCAATGAATAAATTCTGTAGGGCCCAGTACATTGATTTGTCCGGGCGCCTCAGAAGTCTGGGGGTCCAATTCTGATCTATGCATGCTGTAACTTACTATCACTAGATAAATACTAATAGACACAGTGTAATGAATTGCCAAGGGGCCTATAATGCTGCTAGGATGTGTTTAGCCCCTTGTGGGTAATGAAGAAATATATATAATTCAGTTGAGGGTTTTAGGTGAGAAACGGTGTGACGTTGGGAGCAGGCAGGCGTGGTGGTAGTAGTAGTAGCAGCATCAGCAGCAGCAGCAGTAGTAGTAGTAGTAGTAGTAGTAGTAGTAGTAGTAGTAGTAGTAGTAGTAGTAGTAATAGTAGTAGTAGTAGTAAGTCTGTTAATATTGCTGTTGTAAGTAGTGACGATAATTAGTGTTGCTGATGATAACACCGCATTATGGCCATGATGGCGGTGGAAACGATGGTGCTGACGGTGAGGTAATTGTAAAGGTGAGGTCGATGGCGTTGGTGGTGGTGGTGCTGGTTGTGTTGACTGTGGTGTTGGTAGTGGTGGTGCTATTGTTATTATTGTCGTTGTTGTTGTTGTTGTTGTGGTGGTGGTGGTGGTGGTGGTGGTGGTGGTGGTGGTGGTGGTGGTAGTGGTGATGGTGGTGGTAGTTGTGGTGGAGGTTTATGATGGCAAAGCTGATAGTAGAAGCAATGATGTTAGTGATGTTGGCGGCGGCAAAGGGTAAGGAGGAGAAGAAAGAGGAAAATGAAGAGGAGGAGGGGGAGGAATAGAGGGAGGGAGAGTAGGAGGAGAAGGATGGTATTCATAATAGATAATATGGAGCTGGTGATGGCGACAGTAATTAAACTACTGGTAGAACTTAGTGGTGGTGGTGATGGTGGAGATAGCGGAAACATTGAAGATGACAGTGGCGTAGCTGGGGGGTGATGGGGTGGTACTGAGGATGGCGGGGGAGGACGGTGATTGGTTGGTTAGTGGATAGCATAAGGGTTACGGTGAAGATGAGCTTTTTTTTCTTTTTTGCATGTCCGAACGTCCCTTTTACCCGAAGCAGCAGCTAATTGTTATGGCGACCAGAGCAGATGGTTCGTTGTCTCGAGTACAAACTTCGCTGAGGACTCGACTGCTTCAGAAACATTATGTTTAAGACATTAATCGACAGCTAGGGGAGAAGGGGGAATAGGAGGAGGATGGCTCGAGGGGCGGTGGCGGAGAGGGGGGGCGTATGTTGTGGAGGGAGGTAAAAGATGGGAGGAGGATGGATAAGAAGACGGAAGGTGAAGGTCAAAGGTCAAGATTCCAGTAATTGTGTCGCGTTTATCATTATTTGATGATAATATAGAAGCGGAGGGAGGGGAGATAATGAATAAATAAATAAATAAACGTCCTCCATGTTTCTCAGCCATTCTGCTAGCCCCTGCTACGCACGCACACACATACACGCTCATACATATACACACACTCATACACATTCACATATGCATACACACACGCACATACACACCACATATACACACATACACATACACACAAATACACGCTCGTACATATGCACACACTCATACACATTCACATACACAAACACACACATACAAACACGCACACACATACACACCACACATACACACACACACATACACACAGAGGCGTACTCCACTTCATATTCGTTGTTCGTTCTTTACAAATCCTCAAATCTTAAATGCTACTTGTGCCCCCTGGACAACTTAAAGAGTAGTAGTTGTTCGGCTGTAGTGGCAGCAGCAGCAGCAGCAGTGGTGGTGGTGGTGGTAGTAGTAGTAGTAGTAGTAGTAGTTTGGTGGTAGTAGCAGCAGCAGCAGCCGTTCTTAAGTCTTAGGTCAATCCTGCTCGTGCAAATCTTTGATCTAAGCCAGTGTTTCTCAGCTCCCTTTTTTTTTTATCTATGGACTCCCTTTAATTCCTGTTTTACTCCATTGAGTCACCATTCAATTTTTTTTAAATCGTATTTAATTAACATAATTAAATGTAAGAAAATAAGGTAGCGATCTGACTGAATCGTTAGCACGCCAGACAAAATGCTTAGCTGCATTTTATCCGTCTTTACATTCTGAGTTCAAATTCCACCGAAGTCCGCTTTGCCTTTCATCCTTGCAGGGTCGATGAAATAATCGATGATGTAATCGACGAGCCCCCTTTCCCGAAATTCTGGCCTTGTGCTAAAATGTGAAACCAGTATTACTCAGAGCCTGAGACAACTAGCAAGCAGAAGCGTTAGCGCACCGAACAAAATGTGTAGCGAATCCGTCTTTATGTTCTGAGTCCAAATTCCGCCGATGTCCAGTTTGCCTTTCATCGTTGCGGGGTCGATAAAATGAGTACCAGTTGAGTAGTGGAGTCGATGTAATCGACTAGGGTCCTGTCCCGAAATTGCTGGCCTTGTGCCAAAATTTGATATCAATATTACTCAGAACATATGTAACTCGGGCTAACTAAAAATGCTGAAAACAAGCACGGACGTTTAGAAAACATTCATCTAAAGGATTTTAGAAGGGCCGAGGGCTAAACATGCAAGCGTGTAACGAGATGCAACAAAAAGAAAACCTCATAAACATCTTCATTCTCTTCACTTCCCCAGTTTGTAACCGCGTTTCTATTTCTAAGGTTGGGCCTGTCGGTTATTCAAAAGTACAAGAACTGATGTCAACTGACATTGGAACATCTGTCTGCCAATGATCAATGTTGTTAATCTATTGGTGATCTTGAAGATATGAAAAGAACACACGAACTCATGAACTCTGCAGCTTATCGGCAAGGCATAATAGCCATCGCATCGCAAATCATTAATAATGACTGTACGCATTTTTAAACCAACTGCCATCGTGTGTGCGTGTGTGTGTGTGCGTGCGCGTGCAAGTGTTTGTGTGTGTGTGTGTATATATATATATATATATGTATGTTTATATATATATATAGAGAGAGAGAGAGAAAGAGAGTGAAAGATGAAGAAGAGAGTGAAAGAGAAGGAAAAGAGAGAGAAGAGAAAGAGAGTGCGAGAGAAGGAAGAGAGAGGGGAGAAAGAGAAAGAGGAGAGAGGGAGAGACAGAGAGATACTCACAATTGCATGCACTCATATGTATATGTGGATGGATATATGTTTGCGCGTGTGAACTTATGGACAGCATGAATCATCAGCAAGAAGAAGAAGAAGAAGAAGAAGAAGAAGAAATCCCAAATGTTCTCCACTGACAGAAAACATTTAGCCGTAGAATCGATCACGCGTTGCAAGGTTCGTATTCGTATATTAAGTTCACAGTTCTAAACCATTGAATGTTAAAAAATCAAAAGAGTTTTTAATGGGTGTGGTTCATCATGTAAAGTATCGTGGAGCCACCTGACATGAAGGTAATGTTGCTGCTGCTGCTGTTGTTGTTCTTGTACGATGGCGATAGTCGTTCTAGTGGTGGTAGTGGTAGTAGTTGTTGTTTGACCCTAGTCATCTCTGCTTTGAGCTAACTTTTGATCAAATGCACTTAAGCTGCGATCATCTCATCTGTTTAAGATATGATGTACTCATTACTACTTATATCTTATATCTTGTTTTGAGCGGGCCTTTGATCAAATGCACTCAAGCTGCGATCATCTCATCTACTTAAGTTGCAGTGTGTTAAAGACTACATTTTTCACTATACTATCTTGAGCGTACCTTTGTTCAAATGCATTTAAGAAGTAATCATCTTATCTGTTTAAGATATGGTGAATTCGAGACAACACTATCCTACGTAAATATATCGCTTAATCTTTTCTGAATGCAATTACTTAAGACGTATAATTTAAAGGAGATTAGGTTGCTTGTTCTAGCATATAGAGCAGTCGCTTTGAAGCTCTTGCGATGTTGTTGCTCAGTTTTGAGTCCGACTCCATGAAGTACCGACCTATGATCAAAACCAATCCAACCGTGCCCTTCACGTTTTTACATACATGTAGATTACGTTATCCTATATTTTCCTTACTGATGTCATCTTGAAATCGGTAGGATGTGACCTGGTTACAATTTCTAACAAACAGACTGAGCATTCATGAATAAATTATCACTTTAGCTCTAATTAAGATTAAGCCATTAATTAAAACTAGAATCCGTCAATCGGCCTTGATGAATGGCTTTTCAGTATAATTGGATCTACAATATGCAATATAGTCCTTCGTGTCTTTTGTGCATTAGGATCTGGCTTGAGGGGCATATGACTGCTATTTCTAATAGACCAATCGATAGTGTATTAGACCCTCTTTTTAACTTGAATAAGATCAACCATGCAACAAGTATTCTAGGTCTATATTATCCAGTATGAGCTTCGTTTCTTTAAGATGTCAGAATGGATAACCATTTTAGTAGGTCAGCTGATCGCTTATAGGCTCTCTCTCTTTCTCTCTC
>NC_043010.1:23105324-23127824 GCF_006345805.1 Octopus sinensis | reverse complement strand
ATCAACCGCTAAGTTACGGAGACGTAAACACACCAACATTGGTTGACAAGTGATGGTGGGGAGACAAACACAGACACATACACACACAAATACACACACGTATACACACACATATATACGAAGAGCTTGTTTCAGTTTCCGTCTAGCAAATCCACTCACAGGGATTTGGTCGGCTCAAGGCTCTAGTAGAAGACACCTGCGTAAGGTGCCACGCAGTGGGACTCAACCTAGTACCATGTGGTTGGGAAGCATGCTTCTTACCACACAGCCACGCCTTCGCCATATATGTATAGATGTATGTATATATACGTATATAGGTGTAGGCATGGCTGTGTGGTGAGGTTCGTTTTGCAACCTCACAACTATTGAATGACACTTATACTATTCCTCATGGTAGGATGAAAGTAATAGTAAACATAGAGACGGTGATGGCAGTAGTAGATTGACAGTTGTGATGGTAATGGGGTGATAGTAATAGTATGAGCTGTAGTCTTGATAGAGGCGGAGGTGGCGGTGGTGTTAGCTGAAGCAGTCAGTGCTGACAGTGATAGTAATTGATGTGAAAGACAGTGGTGATGGTGGTGGACGGGAAGGTGTCGGAGTCAAAGGCATAAGTGGTGCTTGCGTCAGAAGTCTGAATGGTGTGTTTATGGCAGTTGTGGTGGCGATGGTAGTGGTTGTCGACCCCAGGACTTATTCTTTGGAAGCCTAGTAGTTATTCTATCGGCCTCTTTTGCCGAACTGGTAAGTTACGGGGACTTAAACACACCAGCATCGGTTCTCAAACGATGCTGGAAGGACAAACAAACACACACACACACACACACACACACACATATATATATATACGTCTGGGCGTGTGCGTTGTGCCTGGGGATTCGCATGCGCCCTTCACTGCGAGAGTCTTCTTCATCAGTCTCTCAGTTGCGAAATGTGTCCTTGCATGCATATATATACACACATATAAACATATAAACACACATATAAACCCCTACATTTTGTACACACACGCACACACACACAAATGAACCCACACATACATCCCATACGGCACACAACCATACATACATACACGCACACACATACATACACTCACACAATTATACATATACGCACGTACAAGCACACACGCACACATACACTTAGTTAAGCACAGTTACTCGCCATACACACAAAAAAACGCACACGTACACACACACATACTACAACAAAACACACACACGATACATATACACGCACACACATATACCTCCCTGTTTCTGACCTGCCTTCCTGACTTGCTAGGGTACCCCCACACCACTCCTTTAATTCTACTACTGCCTGCTACTAGCCATTGTCCACCATACACACACATACACACACACGCACACACTCACACATACACCCTTGTCATCTCGCACACCTTTTTTTACCATTCCTTCTTTGATTCAGCTCTCCTGTTTTTAAAAACATGTTCCTCCTTTTTCACCACTTCCATCTTTTCAGTATGTGACCTCGTGAAGACTACCTGCAATTTTTTTCCCTCTGTTCTCCCGCCTCGGGATCTTTCTTTCTCCTATGTTTCCGACAAAGAGCTCCGCTCGAAACGTCATACCTTCTTCCCTTCTTTCCTGAGCGTCCAATAATACTTTATTTGTTCCACATCCTCGCGTTGTTGTCTTTTTGTTTTCTTGTTTGGATTAACTTTATATATATATATATATATATATATATATATATATATATATATATATATATATATAATATATATATATATATATATATATATATATAATTAATCAATATAGGGTGGCAAAAAATTTTGTAGAATTTTTTTGCCACCAGCGGCCTAGTGGGAAAAAATTAAATAGTCATAGACCATTTTTAAGTTCAACATCACAATCAAGGAACGGCCATAATAGGCCATTCACCCACTAGAAATAACAGCCAAAGCTTCAACCGCAAAATAACATTAATTCCGTAAACCAGGAGAAAATTAAAAAACATTTACCCTGTAATTTCTTATACGATGCACCGTCTCATCTACTGTTTAATGGTAAACTAACCTGATTAAATTAAATCAAGCCAATCTTCCATAGGCCCTTAGAATCGTCAGTAAGAAATAGCCAGATCGGAACAGATATTTTCACGAGGCATTTCTGTCCCTGCCTCGGCAATATCTGACCTAAAATTTTCAAATCATCGCACTCGCGCCAAATTTATCGGCAGCAAATAAATATAAGCCGCCGATTCCATTACGGAATTAACCAGAAAATTCATAATTAATCAATATAGGGTGGCAAAAAATTTTGTAGATTTTTTTGCCACCAGGGACCTAGTGGGAAAAAATTAAATAGTCATAGACCATTTTTAAGTTCAACATCACAATCAAGGAACGGCAAAAAAATTCTACAAAATTTTTTGCCACCCTATATTGATTAATTATGAATTTTCTGGTTAATTCCGTAATGGAATCGGCGGCTTATATTTATTTGCTGCCGATAAATTTGGCGCGAGTGCGATGATTTGAAAATTTTAGGTCAGATATTGCCGAGGCAGGGACAGAAATGCCTCGTGAAAATATCTGTTCCGATCTGGCTATTTCTTACTGACGATTCTAAGGGCTATGGAAGATTGGCTTGATTTAATTTAATCAGGTTAGTTTACCATTAAACAGTAGATGAGGCGGTGCATCGTATAAGAAATTACAGGGTAAATGTTTTTTAATTTTCTCCTGGTTTACGGAATTAATGTTATTTTGCGGTTGAAGCTTTGGCTGTTATTTCTAGTGGGTGAATGGCCTATTATGGCCGTTCCTTGATTGTGATGATATATATATATATATATATATATATATATATACGACTGGCTTCTTTCAGTTTCCGTCTACCAAATCCACTCACGAGGCTTTGTTCGGTCCGAAGCTATAATAGAAGATATTTGCCCAAGGTGCCACGCAGTGGGAATGAACCCGGAATCATGTGGTTGGTAAGCAAGCTACTTACCACACAGATACTCCTGTGCCATTACTTGAAAAATATTGATCGAGTTTAATAGAATTTAATATGTACTCAATACATGGAGTGTCATTGTTGGGCCCAGGGTCCAATGAAGAACCCTCCCGAGGGGCTAACTTAAAAGCCGGATATATCCATGTATCTGTCTATTTAGCTATCTACCCAACTATCTATTTATCTATGTTATCTGTCTATTTGCCTTTCTATCTATTTATCTACTATTTATATATTTATGTGTGCACGTGTGTATATATCATGTTTGTGCTCCACCATTTGACAATCGGCTCATTTTGTTTATATACATTTAACATATCGGTCAGGTACCGGAAGGTGCACCTCATAGTCTTCGATGCAGTCCGGTGACTGGAGCAAGTAAAAAACTAAGAATAAAAGAAACGATGACTTTCATATTTATTCCTAATACATTCCGTTAGATTCGAACGACCCAAAATATACAAATCGCTGTTGTTTATGTCACAGGAGAATGATTTCTCTCATTTGCGCCGTCAGTGTCTTCATAACTCTTGGCGGCAAGGTGGCAGAAACGTTAGCACGCCGGGTGAAATTTCACATCGGCTTTTCGCCTGTCTTTACGTTCTCAGTTCAAATTGCACCGTGGTCGACTTTGCATTTCATTCTTTCGGAGTCGATAAATTAAGTACGAGTTGCGTACTAGGGTCGATCTAATCGACTGGCCCCTCCCACAAAATTTCGAGCCTTGTGCCTAGTGTAGAGAAATGTCTTCATAACTCTCACTGCTCATTGGTGCAAGGAATTCTGGGACACGTGTATTTCAGAATGCTCTGTCTTGTCTGTCTCACTAAGTTACTGAGACATTTTTGCCTCTTACCAACAAGCGGTGGTGAGGGCAAACACAAGCATAAAATACACACGCACACACACGCACACACACACACATACACACACACACACACGCACACACACACGCACACACACACACTCACACAAACGCGGGAACATATACGCGCTTTCAGATTACGTCTATCAAATCCACTCACAATGCTTCGGTGGGCCCAGGGCTACAGTTGAAGACTCATACCCAAGCTGCCACGCAGTGTGACCGTACCCGAAACCATGCGGTTCTTAGCACACAACCAGTTGTTATTAGAACTCAACAGACGTGGGAGTAGAATAAAACGCAGGGCGAGGCGAATACGGAGCGTAATAGCCACACATACACTCCCACCCACCCGCACAGATGGTGTTTGCATTTTTAATGAGATTATAAGCATTAAAAGAAAATAAAACGCTCACTAAAACTGTGACTCACTGCCAATGGGACCAAGTCTAACGGTTTAAATATTTTATTAGATATTGATACAGAAGGACTTCCGTTACATTTGCAAGATATTATTATATCACACACACATTATCATTATTATTATTATTATTATTATTATTATTAAATTGTTGCTTGTCCTCGTGATGTCCCCTTCATCTATGCCCCTGTGGGTAATAAAAGAAATTATTATCATTATTATTATCATTATTATTCCTCGGCGGAATTTGAACTCAAAACGTAAAGACAGGTGAAATACCTATTTCTTTACAACTCACAAGAGGCTAAACACAGAGAGGACAAACAAAGACAGACAAATGGATTAAGTCGATTATATCGACTCCAGTGCTTGACTGGTACATAATTTATCGACCCCGACATGATGAAAGGCAAAGTCGACCTCGGCGGAATTTGAACTCAGAACGTAGTGGCAGACGGAAATACCTCTATGCATTTCGCCTGGCGTGCTAACGTTTCTGCCAGCTCGCCGCCTTCTTCTGATCTCTAATAATGAATTCTTGTAACGCTTCTTACAGCAGCAAGCTGGCAGATTCATTAATGTCGCAAAAGCAATGCTTTGCAGTATTTTTTCTGGTTCTTCACATGTTGATTTCAAATCCCGGGGTCGATAAAAATGGAGTAATGAACTATCTCTTGACAAAACGCTAGAATGTTCTACGAAGGAAGGAGGGTTAGCTGTTATTCTTACGATCGAGTAGATATACGCACGTAGTCTCCATTTGTTCTTCAGCTGTTGTTGAGCACTGATTGAACATTTGAATGCTACCAAATGGTAACCAACTTGGCTTTTATTCAGACTTAAGTGTACTTAGCACTTTTTCGCTTTAGGTGTCATGACCAGAATGTAGGACACAGGTGATCATGTCCCATCACAGTTATCTGCTCTTTGTTTTCCACTTCCTGGAGTTGCATGTCTCTTTCTTCTAACAAGTATTAATACTGAACACAACATTATCTAAAGGGGATTGCAATGACCCAGTGGTTAAGGTAGTGGACTCGCGGTCATAGGATCACGGTTTCGATTCCCAGACCGGGTGCTGAGCGTGTTTATTGAGCGGAAACACCTAAAGCTCCCCGAGGCTCCAGCAGGGGTGGTGGCGAACCCTGCTGTACTCTTACACCACAACTTTCTCCCACTCTTCCTGTTTGTGTCGTACCTGTATTTCAAAGGGCCAACCTTGTTACACTCTGTCACGCTGAATCTTCTCCGAGAACTACGTTAAGGGTGCATGTGCCTGTGGAGTGCTCAGCCACTTGCATGTTAATTTCACAAGCAGGCTGTTCTGTTGATCGGATCAACTGAAACCTTCGTCGTCGTAACCGACGGAGTGCCACGACATTATTTAAAGCTTCCATAAAGCGGCAAACTGGTAGAATCGTTAAATCGCCGGACAAAATGCTTAGTGGCATTTCATCCGTCTTTTTGTTTTGAGCTAAAATTCTGTCGAGGTCGACTTTGCATTTTGTCCTTTCGGAATCGATAAATTAAGTACCAGTTGTGCACTGAGGTTGACGTTAACCGGATTACCCTATCCCTTGAAATTACTGTCTTTGTGCCAACATTTTAAAGCATAATCTATCTAAAGCATCCTTAAAGACAGCAGGGTATAATTTGAGAAGACCTCTTGTAGATGTTGTGGCAGTTATTCTTACCAAATCAAGCAACTGTGTAATAGATCGCAACCCATGATCGCTTGCCCACTCTATGGACCGCGCGCGCGTGTGTGTCGTGTCGTCTATGCTTCCAAATGCAGACGCCTTCGTCTGCATGTATATTTGATCTTATGATGTAGGATTACAGAAGCTTACAGGAAGCTCTATTGCTCACCATTGCACAAATACGAAGCATCTGGAAATAATCAGTGAGTACTACTTCTATAATTACTGAACACAATTTCGCTCTGTGTATAAGAAGCAGATGACGTAAACAAAACACAGCATACATTTGGCTGGATTTCTTACATGAAACTGTTCATGTTTATGCATGTATGCATTTATGTCTGTCTGTATGTGCATGTGTGTGTATATAATTTTAGGTAAGTATTTGTATGTGTGTATGTGTATGCATGAATGCATGTTTTGCGGGATATATTTTAAAAATTTCTCACCAATAAGGAACCAGTTTTTAACCCAGACACAGAGCAATGACATTGGAATTTAGATAAAATCAATGATGTGGTCATTGTAACTATGTATGTATGCACATGTATGTGTGTATGTATTTGTGTCGACTACAATACACAACTGCTACTTAATTTATCAATCTCGAGAGGATGAAAGCCAATGTCGACCTCCGTGGAATTTAAACTGAGAACATAAAGACAGACGCAATACCTATTTCTTTACTACCCACAAGGGGCTAAACACAGAAGGGACAAACAAGGACAGACAAACGGATTAAGTCGATTATATCGACGCCAGTGCGTAACTGGTACTTAATTTATCGACCCTGAAAGGATGAAAGGCAAAGTCGACCTCGGCGGAATTTGAACTCAGAACGTAGCTGCAGACGAAATACCGGTAAGCATTTCGCCCGGCGTGTTAAAGTTTCTTATTTCGTTACTGCTCACATGGGGCTACACACAGAGGGGACAAACATGGAGAGACAAACGGATTAAGACGATTATATCGACCGCAGAGCGTAACTGGTACTTATTTAATCGACCCCAGATCGGAATTGGTAACTGGTACTTTTGACCCCGAAAGTATGAAAGTCGACCTCGGCGGAATTTGAACACAGAATGTAACGGCGGACGAAAGCATTTCGCCCGGCGTGCTAACGTTTCTGCCAGCTCGCCGCCTTCATAGAAACAAATATTAATATATGTATTTCCTTGGATGCACTTCGAATATTTGGTGCTTAATAAATTTCAAAGGAATATGAAGAAACGTTCAAAGACTGTTTCGATATTTAAGAATCTGCCGCTATTTTTGCCTCAGTTAGAGCTGGCCAATGCCCGACTGATGTAGAAATTTCTCGTGTTCCTTAAAGATTTTCGGGTTTTGATATCAATAACCCGGATCTCATAAAGAGTGGTAACATCTATGAACGAAAATATATGTGTATGTTCTGACAGGTAGGAATATCATTGCAAGTTCCCCTAATTGCTCTCTCACACACGTGTGTGTGTGTGTGCGTTCGCGCGCGTGTATATTTTGCACACCAATAACATCGAAAGAGTGTGTTTAGATTCTTATTTGACCCACAGTGAGGTTTTATTATGTTTAAACTTATTTAGATTTTGCGGATTTACACAGTGCATACACACACACATATTGGAAAAAATAAAAAGAATAGAATGTGTGGAGAAATTTATCATTGGAAGCAGAAAGACAATATGTACATTATATACATTTTTAACTAAGCTGCTTCTGGTTTTGGTCGTTTTAAGACAAATTCATCATTCTGGAATAAAAGGGAAGATAACTTGAAATAAATTGAATTACATTAAACTTCCACACTATCAGTTCTGGATATCAGTGCTGTATTTCATTTAGTTCTTTTTGCTTCTCTTCCCGTATTTTGAAATGTGTTCTATGCAGGCTCATGCATTGACGTAAAGCGATATTTGTTTGTCCATTGTAATACTCCCCACACTCTTGAAGATGTTATTGCATAGATTAGCTTTTCAGACTCACAGGTGAAGCTACTTTTTATTGTAATTTGTTCTCCTTGTTTGAAACGGCTCTCTGATCTTTCTGCCAAATTTTAAAATATGCCACAGTTGAATCTTCCATACTCTTTTACTGCTGATTTTATTTTTATGCGAAGTTTGGCCATTGTTAGTATTCTTTCACTGATTTAGATTGTTTGTTACTTTTCATGTTGGTATGTGCTTGGAGGGTTTGGTTCATCCTGGGGTCCTATTCCAGTAACTGTACGTTACGGAGCATGGTGCTGAAAGCTTCATTGTTTTGGGGGTGGCAAATTGTGGTGAATGATAGGACATTCAATCACGGTCTCAGAACGGACAGTGGTTGAAGTTCTCATGACGAAACCCTAAACCATTATGGAGTTTATGATTTGCAAGAAAGAGCATAACCATTGGGAACCATGCTGATTCAAGTTCAATCTCACTCTACGGTCCCTTGAGCAAGTGTCTTCAGCTGTTATCCCGGGACGGCCAATGTTTGTGAGTGAATCTGGACTGTGAAAACTACGCGGATACGTGTGTGTGTGTGTGTGTGTGTGTGTGTGTGTGTGTGTGTGTGTGTGTTTGTTTGTCTGTGTTTGTCCTCCACCAACGCTGAACAACCGATGCTGGTGTGTTTATGTCCCCGTAACTTAGCAGTTCGGTAAAATAAACCGATAGAATAAGTAGTACGCTTACAACGAATAACATTATTTATATTCGACGGATATTTGTCCTCATCTTGTTTGTTGCTAACACAACGCTTCGGCTGATATACCCTGCAGCCGTCATGAGGTGTCTTGGGGAAATTTCGAACCTGGGTATTCCTAAGGTATTTTTCGATGTTGTTGTTGCTGTTGTTATTATTATTATTATTATATTATTATTATTATTCAGGTTGCTGCCTGGTATCAAACTCGGAATCTTCGGGTTAGTAGCCAGCGCTCTTTACCAATACGCCATATGCAAGATGAGGACAAATATTCGTCAAATGTTAATAATGTAAATAATGTACATAATTCCTCATCTTTTAAATATAGGGCATTATAAAGAATAAGTTCTGAGGTCGATTTTTCGACTAAAGGCGGTCCTCCAGCTTGGCCGCAGTCAAATGACTGAAACAAGCAAAAGAATAAATTATATATGCGTGCATATATGTGTACTTATATACGTACGTAAAACATACATACATGTGTACGTACATACGTACATACATACATGCGCACGTGCATACTTATATGCACGCATTCATAATTACATACATACATACATACATACACGCACAATTACATACATACATAATACGTACATACATACACACATATGTATCTATAAAAACATACCCACATACATACATGCGCACATACATATGGTCATACACACAAGCAGACATACTTCCATGACTATACCCACACATGCGTACATAGTAACCATGTATATACACGCATACATTCATGCTTCAGGCATATATACACTCATACATACACATGCATACACACACATACGTATACATATTTATATTTATACACATACATACGTTCATACATGCATACATGCATGCATACATACATACCTGTTTATACCTATAATTATTGGGGCCCTGGGATAAGTATGTATGTATGTATGTATGTATGTATGTGTGCATGCATGTATGTATGTATGTATATGTGCAGATTTGTATGTTTTGCTTTACCTATGTATTCTTATGCATATAGTTGCATATCTAGACATGCTCATATATATTTGAATTATAAACTTCTGGAAAGTTTTACACATCTTTACAGTTCTGGTGATGGATTGGATGGGTAGTCTTCGAATTAGCTTTCTCCTTCCTGGTTTTGAGAAGCCTAATTTCTCAAGATTGGTATATACCAATCTTGAGAAATTAGGCTTCTCAAAACCAGGAAGGAGAAAGCTAATTCGAAGACTACCCATCCAATCCATCACCAGAACTGTAAAGATGTGTAAAACTTTCCAGAAGTTTATAATTCAAATATATATGAGCATGTCTAGATATGCAACTATATGCATAAGAATACATAGGTAAAGCAAAACATACAAATCTGCACATATACATACATACATACATGCATGCACACATACATACATACATACATACATACATACATACATACATACATACATACATACATACATACATACATACATACATACGTACATACAAAAATACCCTGTTGTTGATGTTAAAATTCCAATGAAAGAGCCTTGGATCTAGGTTAGAAACCGATTCTTTTTCTATTGGCAAGAAATCTTGAAATAACACTGAACAATGACATACATACATACATACATACATACATACATACATACATACATACGTACAGACAGACAGACAGACATACGTATGTACATAGAGCGCCTGAAGACCAGTCGCTAAAAATGCGTGAGTGCTAATAAACTGGCAATGAAATACTATCTTCAACATTTATGTCAAAACCATTAATGCTGTTAAATCATTGTTTATTTTACGAAGCCCATTTCTTAAGGAAACCTTTTATCAAGGTCGTTGTGATATTCCTTTCCTACTTGAATTCATTATGAATTCAATTTTGCTCTAAACAAACACGGTGGGACACGATGTTAACGACATTGAGGAAAAATTGAGGAGAAAAGTGGAGAATATTTGATACGTTGTTGTTACTAAATAAATCGAAACTTTTAAATCTTCTTGTATTTATTTATTTATTTATTTATTTTTGATTGTTTGAGTCATGAAGCTACGCCCACGCTAGAGCTTCGCCTTGACACGGTTTAGCAGAATAAATCAATTCTAATACCTATATTTTAAATCTGGTATTTATTCTGTCGGGTTCTTTTGCCGAACCACTTGCCACAAGGGCGTAAACGAACGAACACCTATTGTCAAGCGGTTGTAGGGATAACCACTGACAGAAACATACACACACACACACACACACACACACACACACACACACACACACACACACACACGCATATATATATATATATATATACACGACGAGCTTCTTTCAGTTTCTGTCTACCAAATCCACTCACAAGGCTCTGGTCGGCCCGAGGCTATAGTAGAAGACATTTGCCCAAGGTGCCACGCTGTAGGACTGAAACAGGTGTTGGGAAGCAAGCTACTTCCCACACAGCCACGCCTACGCCCATACATGTATTTAAGCATGCATCTCTGTCACACGCATACACATATTGGTCTATGTGCGAGTATATATATATGTGTGTGTGTGTGTGTGTGTGTATGTGTGTGTGTTTATGCGTGTGTGTATATGCATATAATATATACATGTATGTATATAACTGTTTATGACTATCCTGATTTTCTGTATATGCGTGGTAGAAAAATATGCGTATATACTCACACATCCGTTTGTATGACTAAATTTGTATGGGGGAATTTATGCAGCTGCTTGTGTGGATGTACATTAAGAGACACATCCCCACACAGACATACACGTACACGCATGCGTACACACACACGCACACACACACACACACATACAAACACATACACATACGTCGGGTTTTAAATTCGTAAGCTGATACGAATCTATATAATTAAAGAGATACGCATCAATGAACACACCAAAGCGTTTTATGCATTTATGCACAGTTGCAGATATATATATATACATATATATATATGAATGTGTGTGTATACACATGTATAAGAGTTTGTGTGCGTAGACGTATATACATATAGTTCTTTGTATATATGTATTTACACACACATATATGTATGTATGTATATATATATATTCATATACATATAAACTTAGATATGTTTCGACCAAAGATTGGTCCAGGCCATGTCTAACTTAATAGCACCACCTGATAGGATTATTCGAATCCTGTTTAAGTCAAGTTTTGTTTAAGTGAAGTTTTGTTCAAGTAGTAAGTTCTTGTTGGTTGAGTTGTATCCAGTTTTGTTCAAGTAGTGAGTTCTTGTTGGGTGAGTTGTATCCAATTATGGGTGGCTTATCTGGTATTCTTTGAAGGAATCTATCCAGACTCTGTTTAAAGTTGATGGGATCCTTTTCCTCTTTGATCTCCCTCGGGACAATGTTAAATAGGTCAGGGCATGTTGAGGAAAAGAAATTATGTTGCAGTGTACATGTATGTTGTGATCTTGAATTGGGCAGGGGACGTATAGCCCGTGGTCCAAGTCTTGGATGAACCTTGAAGCTAATGTTTAGGTCGTTTGGGCAAAGTTGGCGGTATATTTTCCACATCGTACAAATGATGTACTACTCACGGCGACGCTGGAGGGAGTAAAGTTTCAAGGCTTTAAGGTGATCCCAATAATCGAGACCAGCCATGCCTTCAATTTGTTTAGTGAGAGCCCTCTGGGGTGACTCAATTCTGGCGATGTTTTGTCTTGTGTGAGGAGACCACAGTGGGCAGCAGTATTCAAGGTGTGGCCGTAGTATTCAAGGTGTGGTCGTAATATTCAAGGTGTGGCCGTAATATTCAAGGTGAGGCCGTAATATTCAAGGTGTGGCCGTAGTATTCAAGGTGTGGCCGTAGTATTCAAGGTGTGGCCGTAATATTCATATATATATATATATGTATATGTATATATTGATATAAGTGCATATATATGTATATATATATATATATATATATATATATATATATAGAGAGAGAGAGAGAGAGAGAGAGAAAGAGAGAGAGAGAGAGAGATAGAGATATGCAATTGTATGTATCGGTGTATATATATTTCTTTAATGCACAACCTGCATGTGTCTATATAGAGATAATTAGCCGAGATTAAACTTATATATCAACTAACACCTCATCAGGAGGGAGTACGGTAAAGAATGAAAGAAGCTTTTGGGCTATCAATGAAACTTGCTTTGTAGTGTTTAATTCTGGGTTCAAATCACACGGGAGCAATATTCGACTTTCATACTCCCTCTGTACTATGAAACAATCAATAATTACGTCGTAGTTAGAAGTGTTGTACAATATATTAGAATTCAACTCTCTCTCTCTCTCTCTCTCTCTCTCTCTCTCTCTCTTGAATTTTCATTTCTGTTGTATATTATTCACAAACATAAAAGCGAATATTAACTTTGAAAATGAATAAACAAAAAAATTCTTTGTTAGCCTAGTACTAATTCTATCGGTCTCTTTTGTCGAACCGTTACGGGGACGTAAACACACCAGCATCGGCTTCAAGCGATGTTGGAGGACATACATACACACACACACACACACACACACACACACACACACACACACACACTCATACACATACACATACACACACACACATACACAAACACATACGACGGGCTTCTTTCAGCTTCCGTCTACCAAATCCATTCACTCATAGTAGAAGACACTTGCCCAAGGTGCCACGCAGCGGGACTGAACCCGGAGACATGTGGTCGGTAAGCAAGCTACTTATTACACAGCCACTCCTGCGCCTGTATATATATATGTTTTTCCCGTTTTCGTTTTCGTTTCGTCTTGTTCCACGTCTCTGTCCTTCTGTTGTAACAAAATGTCTTCTCCGTTTTCGTTCTGTTGATTTTTTCGTCTTCTTGTGATGTCCTGTACGTATATATATATTTATATATGCCTGTATATATACATGTAGATGTCGGTACGTACATATATGTTTGTATGTATGCATATATTTTATTTATTACACTATATATATATATATATATATAGTATAGTATAGTATAGTATAATATAGGACAATCAGTAAGTTGTCATAATAGAACTCAGAGTTTCAAATGCCGCGGCATTTTCATCGTCTATTTTGACGATAGACGCTATGAAAAAAAATGTTAAAAAAGGGGGAATTTACTCTTATAGACATGAAAAAAATTTAAAAGATATAAAATATATACCACATTCTCACAATAGATACAAACGTTCTGCGTTCTGCGTTCATAAAATCTGCATACGTACACATACACACACACACACACAAACACATATACATATAATATACGAGAGTTTTTGGTATCCAAAAGATCCAAACGGCAGGCAAGGATATGTAAGTACTACGGAAGGACCGCTTTTAGACTCCGGTTCGATTATAGTGAGGAGTCTAACGCGGATCGTGTATGAGCGTGTATAGGTTAAATAAAATGTTACGACAAAACCAAGGCAGTGCGAAATTTGTTGCACATTTTATAAAGAGAAGCGTAAAGAGAAGCGTAGTGTAACAGCTTTTCCAGGTATATAAAGGATCTCCCACCATCGGAGACGATATCAGAGAGTTAAATAGAAGCAAATAGTAGAGTTCGATATAAGAAGTTAACTTCTTATAATAATTCTCTCTTCTGAGAGGGATGTCTTTTATATTCCTGAAACAGCTGTAAGACTACCCTTCCCTTCAAATGTCCTAGAAATTTCGCACTGCCTTGGCTTTGTTGTCTCATTTTATTTAACTTATATATGCCTACACCACACACACACACACACACACACACACACACACACATACATATATATATATGCTCTTGGGTAGATATAGATATATATGTATATACATATGTATGCACATATGTGTATGTATATGCACACAATAAGGCAGGCCTCTCTAGGGAAGAAATTAATGTGATACTGACTGCTAGGAAATCATTCATCAAGTTCGATAGCAAGTTGTGGGTCCGCAGTGATACCCATAATGCGTTTGATGTATTAATGGGAGGTAAAGACAGCGCCCAGATAGCAGATTTGGTCAGAATATATATTCTTTATGAAATGGCCGACCAGTTCCCGGACATCTGCGGAGGTCTTTATCGCGACGATTGTCTGCTTTACCTCCTAAACATTTCAAATCAAAAAATACAGAAGGTTAAGAATAGATTAGTTAGGTTTTTTAGTAGAATGGGCTTGCGCATCGTTTTTTAACGATGAGTTAACTAAAGCCAACTTCTTAGACATTACCCTCAATTTACAGAATAACTCATACTTCCCATATCATAAACCTTCCACAAATCTTAAGTATATTAGTCTTTAAAGTAATAACGCTAGGGCAGTTACCGATAACTTAGTCAAAAACATATCTCTTAGACTGTCTAAATTATCTGCCAATGTTGACATCTTTAACCAAAAGGCAGACTTCTATAACGCCGCCTTGTTAAAAGCCAGCTATAAAGAGAAAGTGTCATACATCGAATCTGTTCATTCTAGACCTACATCTGCTTCTCCAGATAAAATAGATATTTGTAATAGGAATAGTGATTTTAATTCTAATAGTGTAAGCAGCCCAATACATAATATAAATTCTTTACGGACCAGGGGAAGTAAGCGCTATTTAACCCCAAATTTCCAACCCAGAAATTTTCCCCCTACTTTTACAAATAACACTACGTACAATTCAAAATCGTAATCCCTTTCGGAAAACAAATTAAATCGAACCTTCCCTTGCAGAATCGCTTTCTCTAACACTAGAAATCTTTCACAAATTATATCTTCTCACAATACCAAGCTGCTAAATAAAGGTTCTTCACCCGGGAGTTCCAACATTAATCTTGCTAATTCCAACCCCTCATACAATTATAATAATAAGAATAGTATTAATAAAAATAGTAATGGTAATAGTGATGGTGATAACAATGATAATAATAAGTAAATTAGTTTGGCATCTTAAAGATAATAATATAGATTTTAAGTTAGATTGGTTCATACTGTCTGTATCCTTTCCTTTTGATAAGGGCAGGAGATTTTGTAACATTTGCAACTCTGAACCCTTCCATATTCTCTTCTCTAAGGATCCCCTTGTAAACACACTTATAGAGAAATCGTACAAATGTAAACACTGGCAGAAACATACTTTTTACTCATATAAATGATTTCGATAGTCATTATAGTTTGAACAATTAGTTTAACGTGCACTCCACTTCAATAGAGAAATTCTTTCCTAAGCCTTTGAACATACTTTTAATTAACGTACCCCTCCCTCTCTATTTGTTCCCTACTTATTATTCCCTATTTTAACCCTTCTCTTCCTACTATCTAACTTTGACGTCAATTCTACTAACGGTTTTTTTAAACACTTATTAACGTTTTGTTTACCATGTAGGCAGTCATCGTAATTGTTATAATGTCTTGTTGTTGAGAGAGGCTCCCTTTCTTTCCTGATGAGAAGATTGCATCTTGCACCGTTTATTCCTTTGGAATAAAACGATGTTGTCTTCGAAACATATGTCGAGAGTAAAGGAATTTTGCTAACATCTTCGTTCAACTCCATTTATTTATTTGTTCATATATAACACATACATTTCTGCTCATGGACCCGGAGTCTCTACCTTTGGATAGGTCGCTTCAACCGTGTTTCTGACGTGAATTTGCTACCCTGGTATCGGTTCATCGAATTTTCCATGTTGACGGTAAACATAGGATAATTCATTCAACTATCGAAATATATATATATATATATATGTATGTATATATGTATGCATAAATATATGTGTTCATGTATATATACATATATATATATATATATATATATATATATATATATATATATATGTTTGTATGCATGTGTATATATATATACATACAAACATATATATATACGTATATATAAACACACACATATTTATGCATACATAACGACACACCTACACATACGTATGCTCGCATACATGATCATAAATTCGCATACACTAATATGCTAATGCGTTTTTGTCATACACGCGTATCTGTATATGTGTCTGAGTATGTGTTAGTGTGTGTATGTGTGTACGCACGTAGGAATGTGTGTGTGGGGGAGCGGAACAAAAGTATAAACAAACATTGAATGAACGATGAATATTAATATATGTCTTAATATACATCCTCCACTATTTATATTAATATATATCCATAAAACAAATGTAATTATTAAATTGAAAATATCTTTTTTAAATTATATACCATGAATTTTAATGATAAATTTGCAATTAACCTCAGCGGGTACTTTAAATTTGACCTATATTTCATATATATATGAAGTATATATATATATATATATATATATATATATATATATATATATATATATAATATAATATAATATATACATATAAATATATATATACATATATATATGCATATATATATGTGTGTGTGTGCATACATATATATATTTAAGTATACACCCACACATACAGTATTCATGTTTATATAAATACAGTTTCATCGGTATACATATGTTTTTATATATTTGATTATTTATGAGTATGTGTAAGTTATACACACACACACACACATATATATGCAAGTATGTGTGAGCGCCCGTTTCTCTGTGTGCGTATGTGCGTGTGAGTATGTCTGCTTACGTGTGTTTGTGTGTATTTGTGTATGCGCGCGTGTGTGTGCGTGTGTATGTGCCGTAAACACTGCAACGACTATCACTGAACACATGCAATAATGCCAACATCCTTTGAACTGATAAAACCCAGAATTCATTTCAAAAAAGAAAATGAGTGGAATTCTATTATAAATCTATTAATCGCGGAAAAGGCGGATTGGACCCCATGACATTGCAGCACCGTTTACCAAAAGTACAAATCTTATTTAATCCCATATCTAAATCATTTCTCCGGTAAACGGGACTAAGTCTCTATTTCGAGGTCAAATAAGGTCGCATGTATTTGAATGAATTAGTAAATGTTACTTAATTGAACACGACGGAAGTTCTTGCCGAAGATTTCTTTCGTCTTTCTTTTCCTTTCATTGCGCTTATCTTCCCCTACCACTACCACCACCGTCCCAGCTACACACACACACCCTTCGTCTATTGCTGTACTCTTTGTATCTTTTTCATCATCCTCGTCGTCGTCATCATCATCATTGTCATCATCATGAACGTCATCATTGTTACTATCATCTTCATCATCATCATCGTCGTCGTCGTTATCATCATCAAAATCATCATCATCATCGACGTCGTCGTCGTCATCATACCCTCATACTAACTTATTTCACTAAAACTTTATATTAGCGACCCTTAAATAGGAGATGGAATGTGAAGTTGACCTTGCCGGAATTTGAAATCAAAATGTTGAGAACCGGAATGAATATTGTTATGTACGATTTTTCCCCAGGCAATCTGATGATTCTGTCAATTCCTCACCTGATCACAGTAACAACAACAATAATAATCGCTTCTATTGAATGCACAAGGCCCGAAAGTTTAGCGGGAGGGGACTAGTCGATTACATCGACCCAGTGTTTCACTGGTATTCAATTCATCAACCCCAAAAGGATGAATGGCAAAATCGACCTCGCGGAATTTGAACTCGGAACGTAGCGACGGGCGAAATACCGCTAAGCATTTCGCCCAGCGTGCTAAGGATTTCTACCATTTCGCCGCTTGAATAATGATAATAATAATAATAATAATAATAAAATAATAAATAATAATAATAATAATAATAATAATAATAATAATAATAATAATAGTACCAATGCCCTGATGCAGTACCAATGCCCTGATGCAGCATAAATGCCCTGATGCAGTACCAATGCCCTGATGCAGTACCAATGCCCTGATGCTGTATAAATGCCCTGATGCAGTACCAATGCCCTGATGCAGTACCAATGCCCTGATGCAGTATAAATGCCCTGATGCAGTACCAATGCCCTGATGCAGTACCAATGCCCTGATGCAGTACCAATGCCCTGATGCAGTATAAATGCCCTGATGCAGTACCAGGCAGTGGCTCTCATGGCTTCTGATCTCAACTGATTGGAAGTGTTATCATGTACATTGTTTTGTCTTGGTATAAAGATGGGCTACAGCAAATATTCTGCTCAATACCGCAGATTTGCTTGTCATTGTTTTGACCTTAACCAGTTGAGCATGTCCCTTAGTGGCTGACGATATGTGCATCTCTGATCACGAGCAGAAGTAGTGGGGGAGCATCATAGCCATGTGTTGAGAGGGATTCTTTGGGGTTTGAATAATTCACCTCTGGAAACATGGATGGTTCTTTCAACATCCTCAAACAACCCTTATTCAGGGACCTTTTGAGCGGGATGGGCTACTCAACCTGAAGAAAATTCTAACTGGGCCCCACCTGCAAGGTCATGTGCTGTTTATCTTGATATGAGATCACCATGTCGCGCACATATGGTTGTGATGCATGTGCCTGGTGTACCCTTATCAGACAGGTAGTCATGATGGGTATATTGGGCTTCGTATATTTTACCCCAGTGTCACTTTGATGGCATGAACTGCTCTCTCACTCAATAATAATAATAATAATAATAATAATAATAATAATAATAATAATAATAATAATAATAATAATAATAATAATGATAATAATGATAATAATAATAATGATAATAATAATAATAATTATAATAATAACTTTGATACTAACGGTAATGTAACAATATAAGTGTTCAGTAGACATGTATAGAAATATCTTTAGATTGTGTGTTTAATGGCGTTCAACAGCCGCTTGTGTACATTATAGATTTCATAAAGTCATCGCGAGATTCTAAATTATTTGTTCGTAACTTATTCTATTGACTTTCAAATTTTCCTTTTCCCATTTTCAATGTTGGCCTCGATTTAAGGAATTTCACGATAACAATCAAAAAACTAAAATTTTTTTTTGAAATATCTAAAACATGCTAAAAATCAAATAAATAAATTATAGCTTTTCCTAATTAAAATGATTAAAACACGACGTATTGGTGGCGTATCAGAAATCCTTGCCTACTTCCTGCTAATATTAAAGCAAATAGTTGAACGATAACAATCTCAGTTTTCTAGACTTGTTAAAGGACTCAGCTTTAGATTCCAGAGATTTCCGCTCTTTGTATTGTTTCTTTCGATTTTGTTTGCTTTCTCTCACCCACCCCTCTCTTGCTCTCTCACTATTTCTCTCTCTTTCTCTTTCACTCTTTTTTCTTTCTTTCTCTCTCTCTCTCTCTCTTTCTTTATTTCGCTCTGTCTTTTCTCTCTCCGTTTTGTCTCTTTTTCTTTCTTTCATTCGCATTCACAAGCAATACATACAGGCATATGTCTGTATGCGCATGTGCGTCTGTGTGTGTGTACGTGTGTATACATATATATGCCTAAATGTGCATATAGCAAATTTGTCTATAAATGTTTGTGTATATAGTGTAAATGGAAGTGTATTCATATACATATATATTCATATATATATATATATATATATATATATATCTTTTTACTATTTCTGTTCAGCAGAAATTATCAAAAGTGATTCGAGGGCCGACAGTTTCACTTCTAACTTTAATCCAACCTATGTGTGTTTGTTTGTATGTATGTATGCATGTACGTATGTATGTTTGTATGTACATACGTACATATATATGTATGTATATATGTATGTATGTATGTATGTATGTATGTATGTATGTATGTATGTATGCATGTATGTATATATACATCTTCACGTGTGTGTACAGGTGTAAGTATATATATGTACATTTATTTGTAAGCGCATGTCTATCTTATTCTAAAGAATAATCCAGAAACTTCTAATTAATATGATTTGGGTTGATAAAAGTGTTATATTTTATAATCGCATTAATCTTATCTGATGGTGTGTGTAGAGAAGGATGCTGAGAACTGTGAGGACGCTGGAATGTCTTTTCAAAATGCAGCACCAAGAATTTCTTTATGCTAGGAATTGTTATAATTCTTCGATAACAACAATTATTTTATTATAATGCTTTCTGTTATAAAGATAATGTGAGAGATTTGTGAGAGCGCGGTTGTCCAACATTAATCCAGAAACAGAAAATAACTGGTGGTGTTTAACGATGCCCTCCCCGGACTCCTTAAGACATGTATATCAAAACTGACCACGGCACGATTCAAATTCACAATGTAAAGAGAGGTAAGTACTTGTTGGAAAACAAATGTTTGTCCGCACTGTCTCTACCTCACTGCTTACTCCGTCTTTATCCCACAATCACGAACCCACGGATGAACAATTGCTACCTGAACGATGACGAATAGAGCAATGGTTGAAAGGAGACCTATCTGTTCTATATTTAAGAGATGAGGAATTATGTACATTATTTACATTATTTACATTATTTCATATGCCCACGGGCATATAGCGTAGTGGTTAAGAGCGCGGGCTGCTAACCCTAAGATTCCGAGGTCGATTCCAAGCAGTGACATGAACAACAACAAAAACAATAATAATAATAATAACATCGAAAAATGCCTTAGGAATAAGAACCCAGGTTCGAAATTTTCCCAAGACACCTGATAAAGACTGGAGGATATATCAACCGAAATGTGTTAACAACAAGCAAGATGAGGACAAATATCCGTCAAATGTAAATAATGTTAATTCAAACAAATCATTTTAATAAATCTCTTCATAAAATTTGTGAACAATGTTTGTGAGTGAGAGTTTTTTTCGTTTGTTCTTGTATGTATTGGTGATGCCAAACGACCACTCTTAAATTATTCTAATAAAACATGTAAAATCATAATGGAATTCGTTTCAAACCCTGTGACACTTAAATATCCAAATTCTTTAGCACATCGTCAGTTATATTCACTGTTGAAGATTGTATGTTCGTGTAATGCATCTCGACTAAATGAGGTCGGGGAATTCAATCCTTTTCTCATTATCTATTTACGTTCGGAGTGCAACACACCATTGCAAGTTAAGGAAACCATTGGTAACTTACCAATGCTTCCTCTTGTTGGTTTGGAACTTTGTGGTTTTAATCTATTCGAATTAAATTTGCTGCACCATTGAAAATTAAGAAACTTTATCTGCAAAAATAATCAATAGAGAAACTGAAATAATTTTGGTTAATATCAGAATATGGTTAACTTATTGCATCTAAACTTCATTATGATGGGAAAATTGGTAGATGTTTTTAGATTAATAGGGAAAAGAAAGGACCAAAAAGAAGGCAACACATATTAAGTAAAATTTTGAAAGCCCAAAATGCAGAGATGGTAATGTTTTGTAAGTTACAAAATTCTTCAGTAGATTTTCATTTACATACAACACTCTAAACTAATGACTCTCAAACTTGGACCATACGACCTTTGGGGTCCACATAAGATTATGTCCTTAAAATTGATGTCCAATAATCTGGCTGCACATTTAAAATTCACAAAGTATTTTTATCAATTTTCCATACAATACTTAATAATATTTACTTATCAAAACATAAAAGGACCATTTTAAACATCGAACGGCTATGAGAATCCATTGAAATAAAATAGACAGAAATTGCTTGAGAACCATTGCTTTAAGCATAGATCTAAGGAAGTAGCAGGTTGTGAAATTTGGGCTTTACAGTACAGAATGGATTTAAAAATCTTTCCAGATTCACTGCTCTTGACAAACATTTCATCAGAAAACGTACTGTATGCTCCGGTTCTAATTATGCAGGTAAATAAAAAAAAATAATGGTATCACGTTACCTTGACGAATACATCATTATCTTCTAACTTCAATAATGCTACACCAATGACCAAGTAAAATATGGGAGGGTTTTAACGTGTTCTTCATCAACCATATTTTTCTGTACCCTCGGGTGTTCTTTCTATTAAAATTCCAGAAAAGAAGAA